>NC_051219.1:20386686-20466686 GCF_015220715.1 Pygocentrus nattereri | reverse complement strand
TCATCAGCTAACAGCTGCCTGTGTCGTCTAGAATCACGCCCAATGATGGGGCCCCTGTTCCCATCCTACTCACCCAGAGAGAGCAAGGCCAATTGTGGTGTCTGATGACTGTAGCATCACCAGGGATCAAACTCGCGATCTCCTGGTGATAGGGCCACCATTTTGGCAGCTGTTTTAACAAGACTGTAAAATGCATGTTAAATTATTCTTTGTTACAAATAAACTTAACGTGCCTTAACACATGAGCAAATTGACAAAGACATGACAGAAAAGGCAGAACCAGGTTAAAGTTCTTATTCACAGCTTATGTGCGTGGTAGGGTATTGAGCAGCTTTTATGCTAACTAGGCAACTGCTTTAGATGTAAACTATGCAACGAAAGTACATCTGAAGATCTCTGACAAACTAATCTGCTGGCAGATCATCCCACCAAAGAGAAAGTACATTGCTGTACTGGTTTACTCCAGTGTTAGCTTGTTGGCTCATATAAAGAAGCAGCCATTATCACTCATCCAGGTCTTAAACCTGTGCATTTCCCTCAGCTATTTGTCAATAATAAAGCATGCTTTCAAAGGTATTTCTGTGCTACATTTTTAAGATTCTTAACACTATCCATCCACCCATTTTCTAAGCCGCTTCTCCGTCAGGGTCGCGGTGGGGTGCTGGAGCCTATCCCAGCAGTCATCAGGCAGAAGGGAGGATACACCCTGGACAGGTCGCCAGTCCATCGCAGGGGATTCTTAACACTAGTGCTATGTTAATTTAGTCTAAATAAAGGTAGTCCAATTTAAATGAATGTAGTCTTTTGCTGCAGCTAACTGAATATCAGCATAAGGATCAGTTTAAAATGAAAGGGAAGCACAGTCTAAACTTGTCCATTGTAAGATTAAATACAGACAACTTAGTGCGTGCTGATGTATGACTAACAAAACATTTGTGAGGTTTTGTTGAAAACTCTGCAAAAGCTTAACATGTCACTAAATTCTGAACAAGCTAAGCATCAAAGGACACAGTCAAGCCCTGTTGAGAATATTTTTCTTTGGTTTTGGGAATATTTTTATAAATGCTTTCTTAGGGACACTGTGAAGCGGTAACACTGAAGTATTGAGACTGCTAATTAAAAAGTCACAAGCATTACTGATTTCTTTGACTAAGAAATTAAAGATAATTAAGATAATTTTACGGTTTGGGTTTGGTAAAACTAAAATCAATCATGTTGGCTTGTTGCTGAACGACCACTCTAGTAGCATTAATCCATTTAATTAATTAAACCAACAATAAATAGCCAGTTTTCAGGCAATTCAAATTTATGATAGCGTGTGATACAAAAGAATACAATACATTCAGAACAAAGGTAGGTTTATTCTAATTACCTCAATACGTGATGGTAAAAAATGTTTGGCTTCAGCAGTAGTCTGTCCTGAAGCAAATGAGGCAGTGTAGTCAGCAACAAGGAGGAAAGGGGACATCGTCCTGTTATTTGAGTACCAGGTGAGTAACCCTGGTTGTAACACAAGCCAGTATCTTTAGAGTCGATCAAAACTACTTAAAACAAAATAAGTGCCTGGGGTGAAAAAGTACATTAGACTTTAAGATGAAAAATTACATCAAACATGTGGAGGTACATTTATAACATGCCACAACAGACTTTTATGAAGCAAACCAAAAAACAACCAAACAACCAACAAGCTTGCTGTGTCATACATGTATGATAATATTACTTATCAGATCTGAAGCTTACAGTACACCTTTTCCTTATTTTCTAATGAAATTGCATTGCATTTTTCTCCAATTTATTATTATTTCCAGTTTATGTACACCTCAAATATTTTCATTTATCTCTAAGACATTTGAGACATAAATTAACATTTTGATCATATCAATTTCAAATATTTAAGTTCTTAAGTGTAAGTTTGAAGTTAAAATTCTATCTTACTTACTTAAAAGCGCCTTTATTATTCTGTAAGGTTTTTGCAGAGGAACCTGTGAGAAATCTAGAAGCACAGCATCAGATCAATGAGAACTCCAGTACTACTTCTCTGGTTAATTTCAAACTGTCCGTCTTATATGGATGTGTTTCCATGCTTCTGTTTTCATCCTGGGGTATGTTAGAAGAAAAAATTTAGAGTTAACAATTTAAATTTAGAGTTAAATTTAATTTAGATGAGAAGAAGGAAGACTATTAGGAGTAATTTTTTTTCTAAGGGAAGATGGACATGGACACATGTCCAAAATTAGATATGATCATATAGGTCTCTTAAGTATGTTTAGGCATGCTTATCTAGACTACTATTAAGGGACTCATTAAACAAATGTTGAACAAAATAATCAAACTAAAGAAACTGGGAAAAAAAACCCAAAAGATCTGATCTGCATGTAAATGGGTAATTATAACAATGACAATGAAGACTACTCACAGAGGACATACACTTGCTAAGACGCAAGCTTGATAAAACCAAACCTTGTATGAAATTATTACTTTACCCTACTAACATGTTCTTCTTTGATTGCAAGCACTGGCACAGATGGTAATCAATGGCCAACATCATGTAGTGCATCACATTTACACATACACATAGCTTTACCATGAGGAACAAGACAACTAGGCAGAAGAGAGATGTCAGAAACAGACAGCCTGTCAGCCATAAAAACCTGTCTCTCCTTCTATCTGTCTCTCTTGTTTCAGTCCCCTCTCCCATCTGTCAGCTCCTTTCTTGAAAAATCTGAATCTCAGCGTATGCTTTGTGGTTGGCAAACAACTACATTAATTGCTTGTAAGCAGAAAGAGGAGGCAGAGGGACTTTTGATTGGAGGCTGATTGTGATGGATCACAAATGAATAACACAAGGTGAGCAGGGTGAATTATTCATAAGCTGGAAGTTCCTTGCCAATGGAGGAGGCTTAAAACATTATCTTTTCATCGGATTCAGCCAGCCGTGCCGGCATCATTACCTAGGCAGATTGCTCCAGGCCCATCATTATAATGGCTGTGGTTATTATCACTAATACGAATGCCGGACATTTGTCGATAAAGAACTACGGCCACTGCCATTTCTGCTATTAAGCTCTGAGCCAAGAAAAGAGTGGGCAGCAAACACCACAAAGTGCACAGCCAGGACAAGAAACAACTTAGATTAGACACAGGCTACTGATAGGACAGTACAGAGCTTGCTGGGTAAATTCTGATGATCATTGGTGGTTTGACTCTCTCACTTCATCTGCCGGTATCAGTTCTCCCTAACCTTATTATTTCCTTGATATCTGAAAGTGTCCCCACATTTCTGCTTGTACCTTCCAACACAGTTAAACTACTCTGAAACATGCTGCACACATAATTAGAAGGAGGATCTGGTGCTTTTCTCTAGAAATAATCCTCTCATTCTGTGCAGGAGAGATATGTTTCACAAAGAATTGTGCAAAGGTGAGGGCAGATAACCAAGGAGCAAACACAAGAGTGCATTCAATAAGGGAATAAGCCACGCACACTCACACCATCTTTCCATTCGTACAGTTCTGCCACCAGCCCACAGGTCCCAGGAGAACAACAAAAAGTTCTGGACTATAAATCAATTAGTGGCCAAGGAGCAGGGACATATGAGGCCGGAGAGTGACAGAGCACTAATCCCAGGGACTGAGCTAATGATGTGACCGGTAGCGTGGCCTCGAGCGAACTACAGCAGTGTTAAGCTGCTTGGTAAACAACACATATCCCTGTCTCTCTCTCTCTCTCTCTCTCTCTCTCTCTCACACACACACACACACACACACAGACACACACACACACAGGCAGGGCTAGCGCCCAAACTCACTGACTTACAACATTGATTCTAGTCAAGCAGCTAGCCAGTAAGATCAAGGCAGAAGGCAAATGCTGTGCAAGCACTGTTTTTTCCATTCTTACAACAGGATTTCTGCCTACAAAACATTTCACTGACTTCAGATCATGGCTTGAAATGACTTCAGACAAGTGCTAGAGTGTGAAACTGTTATAACTATAAGATACACAATAGTACAAAAATCTGCAAAAATTGTAGCTGTAGGAAAAATTGAGCCAAAAGAAAATTATGTAATTTTCTCCTTACCTCAAATGCAGGTGATTAGGTGGCTTCTGAAGTTTTCTTCTTCAGCTTTAGAAACTTCTAGTTCAACTACATATAATGTGGACATGATAATATGTCAGTGCTTGTAAAATTAAATACATTAAATAACTCACCGAATTAATGCAGGCTAGCTCCTTGTTGAGCAGCCAGGGCAGGGACAGTCTGCCTTCTCCCCGGTAGCATGACTGAATCCTCTCCTTGATCTTCTGTTTGATTTTGCGCAATGTGAACAGACACAGGGCTGATTCTTTAGGTGGCTTTGCCCGGTTCTTCTGGCCCTGAGCAAATACAGTAAACAGTACCTCTTCCCTTTCAGAGATGCCTAGTGATCGAGCCAGCCTGGCACCAGGTCGGGTAAGGTAGGCATCCTGGACCAGCCGGTACTCGACCCCATCTTTGGTGCATCCGATAGGAAACTCAACATAAGAGTAAAACTTGGGATCATCTACACAAAGACGTACAATCTTGGAGGTGAAGAATTGTTCGCCACTGGCGTCAGGTGAAGTCAGCTGTGTGTCCAACTGAAGGGTCAGGTAATAGATGAACTGCTCACTGCTGAAGCCATAAACATAATAGATATCAAAGGTGGGGAACTTAGAAAGTGTATCTGAAGGGATCTTCAGCTGTGATGAGACAAATTCATCTTGATACACAAAATTAAACATATCAGCGTTTTCCTCATTGGCCATCAGTTTACGGCTAGATAGAGTTGGGAAGTACTCTGATTTGCCTTCTATTGGTGTACCTACAAACAGTTTACCACTGCTTACACCTTGGGGGCCACTGATGACAACACCAGACATAGTACCTGCTTCGGATACACTGGAGAGGTAGTGTTCTTTGCGATGGTGCGGCTCACCCAACTTGAAGAGGTCATCAAGTCGCAGGAACTGGCAGATGCCCTGTGACGTGCTCCCACAGGCAATGAGCCGGTTTTGCCCTGAGTCTAGCAGCAGCAGCTTGTTGACGTTGTTCGTCTGTGACAGCTCATGCGGGCAGGATTGTACCCCAGGTGGTGGGTAGCATTTTTCATTGTCCACCACTGGACCGGTCACATGGCTGCGCAGTTTGGTCAAGTTGCTGGAGAGCTTATAGATCCAGTTGATGGCGCCTATGTAGACATCACCCGTTTTATCGTGGATGACCAGGTGTGTGAGCCCCCCCTCAGATGGGACAAAGGTCCGGAAGGAGGGGAGAGAGGCTTCTAGCATTCCACTTTGACAGAGGGATGTGAGGAAGAGTAGGAGGTGAAAGGCCCTGTGTAGAGACATGGGATAAGGCCCCCTCTTGCACAGTAGCATGTCTGGTATCACTATATCTGGAAGTAGACTTTCAAATGGGTTTCACTTTCCTGATGTTGTAGTGAAAAAACTGTGTGTATGTCAGCTGTATGTGAGGAGAGAGTCTTTTTGACCCTGTGTCCTTGTTGTTCTCTCTCTCTCTTGCCCGTACAGAACTGCTGTCTACACCATCATCCACAGCAACATAGCCGCTAGCCCTGCAAAAAGGGAAAAACGTCATGAGATTTGGTGAGAAGAGAACAAAATGCTGTTTATCGATTTGCAGGGGTTTTTACAAGCTCTGCTGGTCACATGGAGAAAAACAATTCATAATACATAAACATTAATATATCACAATGTGGCCAAAGGGGGAATCCTATCCAACATTTAATGAGCATGTCAGACTGGGAGTCATCACTGCTCTCCAAACTCTAAACCAAACACTCAGCTGATTGACCTAGCTGTGCCCTTAAATGTTTCATACAGTCTGCACCAACCCGACCAGTACTTTGTGGGGAGAGGGGTTAAGAACAAGGAAAAGGAAAGGATGTGATGCAATAGCAGAGCAGATTTAGTTGAATCATTCACCTTGAGCAATGCCACAAGCTCTTAAAAGCCTCTTGCAATAAAAGCTCTCTTTCCTCATGCTTACATAGTGAAGCCATTGAGGCCTCATAAAACAAAAGCACATTCCTTGACCTCTAGAAGAGTGAACTGGCTTTAAAATATCTTGACACAGTCAATAACATGTTTGTGACTCCATCGCTATGGGAGGCAAATCAAGAAAAAAAAAGAAAAGAAAATTAAAACAATAAAATGTAAATGCAAACCTCTTTTTGCCATTTCTTTTCCCAAACATCTGAGCAAATATTCTGCCAAAATTGAAAATGAAATGAAATACCTTCATTTGCGATAAATTTTTTTCACATGAGCACGAGCTGTTTGTGAAAAGAAAATACAAGCTTCAGTTTGCCTTTCGCTTTTCTTCATGAAAAACAGAACACGTGTCAAAACTAACATTATTTTAGCAAAGTTTACTTTCTTTTTTATTTTTTCATACCAACTGGCTGCAAATCTGACAAAATTAAGATGAAAATAAAAATGGATAAATCAACAGCAAAGTGACAGTCTGTGATTCAGTTTTCGACGCGGACACGCTTTTACTGTCAGAATGAAAAGGCAAATGTAAATGAACATCACTGCCACCTGCTGGAGATCCACTTTTCATTTTCCTCTTTTCACTTTCGTTTTCAAACTGACCAACATGCAAATATATGTTAATTAGCACTAGGCGGGGCTACGGGGTACATTTTAGGAGATCCCCAGCAGTCTGAGAAAAAACACCTTCATGTCTCAGATCTGGTGACCAAAGGGCATCAGAAAAAAACTGTGAAAATGTTACACTTGCATTTATATCAAGATACACAATAGCTTTCCAAGTTATACAAACCAGTCTATGCTCGACCAGGCTTGTGTTTGGTCTGATACCTTTTCTCTGAGGCCGTTTGGTCTGATACCATTTCTCTGAGGCCGTTTGGTCTGATACCCTTTCTCTGAGGCCATTTGGTCTGATGTTCAGTTTAACCAGATCTGAGTGATGACGGTGGTTTTGCTGGAGACTCGAAGTCTTTTATCTTGAGGAAAGATGGCGATTCTGACACGGATGGCTGAGGATGTCCTAAAATGTACCCCGTAGCCCCGCCCAATGCTAATTAACATATATTTGGATGTTGGTCAGCTTGAAAATGAAAATGAAAAGTGAATCTCCAGCAGGTGGTGCTGATGATCGTTAACTTAGAATGAAAAAAAAAATGCAAATTATGCATTTTCATAACAATATGAAAATGTAGAAAGTCAGAGCAAAACAATCTAGGGCCATCTTGCCTATAGCTGTGACTGTCTGATCTGTGAACTCCCACAGTGATCTCAACAGAAGAATCATTGTTCAGCACATGACATTTATCCCACTTCACAGGACTATAGAATCAGAGGGACTGTCTCTGCAGTGCTCTTATCCATTGCTCAGAGCTGAGAATACTACTACAGGCTGACTGTTATGTGTAGGCACATATTATACGTACGACTAGGGATGGGTGATTATGACAATATCATTGCTTTCTGGAGTATATTGTGAGTGTAAATTAGTAGTTTTGGGACAAGTAGTTGCCAAGTGTTGTACTTGTCTAAGGTTTCACTCTATAAACATTTGAATGAGCACTTGGAAAAGTATCTGGTTACATTTCTCTTAATTGATACTTTCAGTGATATTTCATTGAATTGATAATATTCAAGAAATTTAACCGGGGTCGCAAGTGTTGTACTTCTCTAAGGTTTCACACTGTTCAGGGGTAGACAAATACAAACATTTGCACTGGCCACTTCTGAGTGACTGTTATGGCCAAAATTAAGAATTTACAGTTTATCATGCAGACATTGCAGGATATTGTACTTATAATTACAAGTATGCTCCAGTGCTAAACGTCAGTCAGGCACTGCTTTTTACCAGTAGCCCATCCCCCACATCCATTTACGTTTTTTCCCCCATTATACCAGTCATACCAAGTAGTAACCATAAAAGAAAAACTTAAGATTGTTTTCATTCAATAACGCTGAATAGTGGTGTAGTCTAAAGAAAAAAAAAGGGGGGGGGGGGGGGTGTTATACTAAAAATCTGCACCAGCCCATCCCCTATGGTCAAAAAACCCTCCATCAGGGTTTGATAAATTTGCCTTGCGGGTTTGTTTGCGCTATAACAGCACTTGTGCTTTCTAAATAACTTCAGCATATAACTTCAGATTATTTACAGGATTCATTTTTTTGTCTTTAGATCTTCTTTGAGCATAATTGGTGCTGTTTAATTAGATGCAGTGGGGCACAATAAAAAATATTAGCTGCTCCTTCAATATATGAAACAGTATTAAAATGTAATTATTACATAATCAGCATATTGCCCTAATATACACATTTTCATACACACACAGGTTAATGTAACCACTGAGCAAGTGGTAAGAACAAAGTGGAAATGCTGACCAAATATCCCCTTTTGCTGAAGCTAATAGCCCAAAATTATGACAATAAATAACAAGCAAATAAACAAAAGAGCTCAATAGGATGTTTCAGATTTCATTTAGCAGAGCCTGACCCATAACAGGGAAAATACAAACAAATATGTCAGTGTTTTGACTTATCTGGGACAAACAGACTCTGATGAGCAACTAAAAGTTGGTATAAAGGAATCAAAGAATCGTTAGATGCACTGTCTCAAAAATACATCTAATATAAAAATAGTTTCATAAAGCAGTTTTCCATGCTTGGGGGTACTTCTGAAGAAATAAAATAATAGTGATGAATAAGGGGGGAGAAACGGACCAAGGAACAAGTGAACTGAAATAGTACACACACACACACACACACACACACACACAAACATTGTGCAATGTGATGTTAACTTTTCATTTCTTCCTGTCATAGAGCAGGACCACCTAGTTTTAGATGCTCTTCTTAACCACAGTGCTTCTATAAAAATTGTTCATTTTAAAGCTTGAAATGAAATGGCAACCTCTCTGATGGAAATACAATATATTGCAAAAAGTATTCACTCGTCTGCCTTCACACGCATATGAAATTGAGTGAGATCTCATTCTTAATCCATAGGGTTTAATAACGTCGGCCCACCCTTTGCAGCTATAACAGCTTCAACTTTTCTGGGAAGGCTTTCCACAAGGTTTAGGAGTGTGTTTATGGGAATTCTTGACCATTCTTCAACAAGTGCATTTCTGAGGTCAGACACTGATTTTAGACGAGAAGGCCTGGCTCGCAGTCTCCGCACTAATTTATCCTAAAGGTGTTCTATCGGGTTGAGATCAGGACTCTGTGCAGGCCAGTCAAGTTCTTCCACACCAAATTCGCTCATCCATGTCTTTATGGACCTTGCTTTGTGCACTGGTGCGCAGTCATGTTGAAACAGGAAGGGGCCATCGCCAAACTGTTCCCACAAAGTTGGGGACATGAAATTGTCCAAAATCTCTTGGTTTGCTGAAGCATTAATAGTTCCTTTCACTGGAACTAAGAGGCTGAGCCCAACTTCAGATCATGACTGAGCCCAACTTCAGAAAAACACCACCACACCATCTCATTCCCCTCCACCAAACTTTACACTTGGCACAATGTAGTCAGACAAGTACTGTTCTCCTGGCAACCACCAAACCCAGAGTCATCCATCAGATTGCCAGATGGAGAAGCATGACTTGTTGCTCCAGAGAACGTCTCCACTGCTCTAGAATGCCCCACTGCGTTTGACGCTTTGCATTGTGCTTGATAATGTAAGACTTGAATGCAGCTGCTTGGCCATGGAAACCCATTCCATGAAGCTCTCTGCACACTGTTCTTGAGCTAATCTGAAGGCCACATGAAGTTTGGAGGTGTGTAGCGATTGACCACTGTAGCGACCTCTACACACTATGCTCCTCAGCAACCGCTGACCCCACGCCGTCATTTTACGTAGCCTACCACGTTATGGCTCAGTTGCTGTCATTCCCAATCGCTTCCATTGTTATAATAGCACTGAAAGGTGACTGTGGAATATTTAGTAGTGAGGAAATTTCTTGACTGGACATTTGACAGGTGGCATCCTATCACGGTACCATGCTGGAATTCACTGAGAACGACTTATAAATGTTTGTAGAAGCAGTCTGCACACCTAGGTGCTTGGTTTTATACAACTGTGGCCATGGAAGGGATTGGAACACCTGAATTCAATTATTTGGATGGCTGAATGAATACTTTTGGAAATATACACTGCTCAAAAAAATAAAGGGAACACTCAAATAACACATCCTAGATCTGAATGAATGAAATATTCTCATTGAATACTTTGTTCTGTACAAAGTTGAATGTGCTGACAACAAAATCACACAAAAATCATCAATGGAAATCAAATTTATTAACAAATGGAGGCCTGGATTTGGAGTCACACACAAAATTAAAGTGGAAAAACACACTACAGGCTGATCCAACTTTGATGTGATGTCCTTAAAACAGGTCAAAATGAGGCTCAGTATTGTGTGTGGCCTCCACCTGTCTGTGTGACCTCCCTACAATGCCTGGGCAGGCTCCCAATGAGGTGGCAGATGGTCTCCTGAGGGATCTCCTCCCAGACCTGGACTAAAGCATCCTGTGGTGCAACGTGGCGTTGGTGGATGGAGCGAGACATGATGTCCCAGATGTGCTCAATCGGATTCAGGTCTGGGGAATGAGCAGGCCAGTCCATAGCTTCAATGCCTTCATCTTGCAGGAACTGCTGACACACTCCAGCCACATGAGGTCTAGCATTGTCCTGCATTAGGAGGAATGCAGGGCCAACCGCACCAGCATATGGTCTCACAAGGGGTCTGAGGATCTCATCTGGGTACTTAATGGCAGTCAGGCTACCTCTGGCGAGCACATGGAGGGCTGTGCGGCCCTCCAAAGAAATGCCACCCCACACCATTACTGACCCACTGCCAAACCGGTCATGCTGAAGGATGTTACAGGCAGCAGATCGCTCTCCACGGTGTCTCCAGACTCTGTCACGTCTGTCACTTGTGCTCAGTGTGAACCTGCTTTCATCTGTGAAGAGCACAGGGCACCACAGGTGTGGTGAATTTGCCAATCCTGGTGTTCTCTGGCAAATGCCAAGCGTCCTGCACGGTGTTAGGCTGTGAGCACAACCCCCATCTGTGGACATCGGGTTCTCATACCATCCTCATGGAGTCGGTTTCTAACCATTTGTGCAGACACATGCACATTTGTGGCCTGCTGGAGGTCATTTTGCAGGGCTCTGGCAGTGCTCCTCCTGTTCCTAGGTAGCAGTCCTGCTGCTGAGTTGTTGCCCTCCTAGGGCCTCCTCCACGTCTCCTGGTGTACTGGCCTGTCTCCTGGTAGCGCCTCCAGCCTCTGGACACTACGCTAACAGACCCAGCAAACCTTCTTGCTACAGCTCGCATTGATGTGCCATCCTGGATGAGCTGCACTACCTGAGCCACTTGTGTGGGTTGTAGAGTCCGTCTCATGTTACCACGAGTGTGAAAGCACCACCAACATTCAAAAGTGACTAAAACATCAGCCAGAAGACTGAGAAGTGGTCTGTGGTCCCCACCTGCAGAACCACTCCTTTATTGAGTGTGTCTTGCTAATTGCCAATAATTTCCACCTGTTGTCTATTCCATTTGCACAACAGCATGTGAAATTGATTGTCAATCAGTGTTGCTTCCTAAGTGGACAGTTTGATTTCAGAGAAGTTTGATTTACATGGAGTTATATTGTGTTAAGTGTTCCCTTTATTTTTTTGAGCAGTGTAGTTTATGTAGCTGCACTAAATGTGTGGAATAACATTTTCATCAAATTTTCCTGTTCGACCTAAAATGGTGCTGCAGTTACATACTGGCACCTCAGGCTACTGAGGCACTCAGGCACCATTTAAGCTGGAACTGCAAAACTCAAACAAGAAGCTTAACCCTGTTCAAATCACTGTGTCAGAAAATGTTGTCTGCATTGAAACTACAAGTATGCTGTGTTGATAGCCAATCACCCTATCAAAAAACACTACCAGCTTTAAAACAAAAGCATTCATCAGGTCTTATCCACATTTCTTTGAGGCACAGTGCATCGAAATTCTAAATCAGTAATAATTTCATTTACAACAACGCCATTAGATGCAAGAGATCTTATGTTAAGCAGTCCAGGTTTTAGACCAAAATTGCTGTCACTGCTAACTGGTATAACTGGTCTGATATTAATCAAATTACTAGAACAAATGTTTTAAGGATTTTTGATGCTTCATTTTATTCAGGGAACAGACACAGTCTCAGTTGGGTGGAACCTATGCGGCCTGGCCTTAGCCCTGGTTTTTCAGCGAATGACTGACCTGATCTGAGAGACTATGAGCTATGCTACACGAAATGAGAGCAGCACCCTCCCGCGAGGGGTGGCTACCATCCCGACTCAAAAGACCAGGCTTGCCCTCAAAAGTAGATCAATTATCTACAAATTACACATTGTTTTCTGAGCACCACTTGGACAACCAGCAGTTCATCAACCATAACCTGATTTCCATGCCATGTCAAACTAGGATGGGGCCGGAGCAAATATGTTGCACACGTGAATGGATGGAAGGTAAGTGGTGCGCGCGTGGGGTAGCTTCAGCTTTGCAACTATGCCTTCCCACCCATTCGCCCCACTGCGAGGGCCCTGCTGGAGTCAATGGCGTGGTAGCTCTCCCTGAGGCACCCAGAGCTTCTAACAGCGAGTCTGAGCCCTGCTGACTACCCCTGCTCTTTTCTAACTTCCGGATGCACATCTCTAACTGTATAATCTTCTCCATCAAGCATGAAACTAAACTAACTTCTCACAAACAAAGCTAGTAACATTGCTGTCACTAGAGACAAAGAGAGAAGCAAAACACACTGCACTCAGACCAAAGCAACAGCTCCCAGTCTGCTATACTGATACTCACATTGTTTCGTCGGCTGAATTGAGTTCTTTCTCGGTCTCAAGCAAGCCCAATGAGAGAAGAAGTGACTTTAAAAGGTCATCTCCTATGGTCAACTCTCCTAAAGGGGATTTCTGCTTCTGACGATAAGCAGTAAAAGCTGTGAACCTGTACAACATGACCTGTGTAATAAAAACAAAAGCGTTTCAACAATTTCTTTACAATGGCCAGGCAGCTCAGGTTTTTGTACAAGCTAAAGAATTTTGAATAGTAAAAGTCACCAGATCAGAGTTGTTCCACTGAATGAAAAATTGTGAAAAAATAACTCTGTAGAGAGAGCAGAGAAAAACCAAAACACCCAAAACATTTAATTCCATCTTGCCTGGGTGAGTCAACAGCATCCACACCAAGATAACCTTTACAATTTTAAGGTGACATTTTATAGTTTTGTACCATTGAATTGCCCTAGGCTAAGGCACAGTGTTTTTGGGTATGACTTTTGGCTGTGCTAGAGGAAGGACCTGGTGCCTATAGCTGTGAGGGACACTGAGAGTGCGATTGTACAGCAGGGCTGTTGCACTCACTCTTTGTCAAACTCTGAGAACAGTGCCCTTCATTTACCACACCACTCCCTAGCGTGTGACCCACTGACACCAGCACAGCTACCCCATCCCTTCCAATAAGAAAGTGGGATTCGGCATAAGCCTCATAAAAACATGTGTATGTCATGGATACAGTGGAACAAAATGGCCCATATCTGATACTGAGAGTAGGACTGTCTAAATCAAGCTATATATGTATAACACTAAAAACATACTACGAACTGTAAACACCTAGGAACAACAACAGCTTAGCTAGAAAGCGCTAGACTCACAAACTCATGGAGTGAGGCCGCTAAGCACTGTACTGCACAGTGCCTATCATCTGTTGGAGAACTAAAGAGTTCCAAATTGTCTCTGGAAGCAACATCAGCAAAAGAACTACGGATCAAAATGCACATTGTGGACAACTGTATGGCTCCAACCTTGTATAAACATTTTGGGGAAGGTCCTTTTCTGTTCCAAGTATGCCTGTACCCCAGTGCACAAAGTAAGGTCCACAAAGGCATGGCTGGTTGAGTTTGGGGTGGTAGAACTTGACTGGCCCACACAGAGCCCTGACCTCAACCCCCTCTAACACCTATGGAAGAACTAGAACAGAGATTGTGAGCCAGGCCCTCTCATCCAACATCAGTGTCTGACCTCACAAATGCTGAATGAATTGGCAAACATTTCAAGACACATTCCTAAACCTTGTAGAAAGCTTCTTTACAATGTGTGTAAAAGTTTCATGAAGATGAGGCCAAAGGAAACAGCCCAAAATAACTTGGGAACAAATCTGGTTCCATTGACTTACACTGAAATTAAAGTATGATTATACACAGAGACACACACACACACACACACACACACACAGAGAAGGTCCTTAAGAACTAGTAATCCAGTAAAAGAACACTCAAGTAAGAGCCAAAGTATCACTTTTTTTTTACTCAATAAAATCATTGCTAATTTAATTTTTTGAAAAATATATATTTTTGAGGGTTAGAAACACACATTCATGAAACTGAGTGTACATAATGGTCATAATGGTTTATACTAGAACTGCAGGCATCATCTACAAAAATAAAAAAATCCATTTGTAAAGGAAATCTGTATGGGCACTCCAGACAAGATGGACATTGTTGGAATCTAAAAGAAAAAAAAAACTTGATTTTTTTTTTTTTGCAGTCAATACAAAGATCAGATCATTTCTTTAAGTATGGCCAAGGCCAAAGTGGGATTTGTATTCAGACCAGACCACGCTAACGTACTGCAATGTCAATACATCAGGCTACAGAATGTCAGCAGTGCAGCCATTACCCTACATATTCCAACACTTCCACCCAACACAAAACAAGAGCAACCTATCAGAAAGCTGGGTTCACATAAACACAGCCAACCCTGCAGAACCTTCACTGTAAAGCATGCTCACCACAGACACATCTCCCCAGAGATGATGAAAGCTAAAGTCAGACAGACAAGTTAAATCTACAAAGTTAAATATGTAAATTTAAAACCTAATAACAAGCAAAGCCAAAAAGACACAGGTTACTGTCACACTGGGCAGAGCCAATGAAGATGACAAAGTTAGAATAGAATAGAAAAGTTAAATCAAACAGCTGATGTGTGAAGATGGGTGACAACACATCAATATTAAACACCTAAACCTATTAATTGTACACAAACGCATATTGCCATGGCAGATATGGTTTATTTACGGATTTACCTTTGATGACTTGATGCACTGAAGTAATCTTAGATGTTCGATAAATCATCATTTGACCAGGTGTCTGAATGTAACTATTACATCATTTAAGGTGGAATGGGAACTGAAGCTCCATCTAAACTCTGTCTTCTTTCTCTTAGTCAAAGTAATCAGCAAACCGGGGGCTGTATCACTTGAGGTAGGGACCACCGTTCTAACTCCTCTAAATTACTACAGATATATTTGAATGTAATATAGTTTAAGCGTTCTTATCTGTAAGCTAGCTCAATAGCGTCTTTTTTTTTTTTTGGTCATTGCTGGGGCCTGTAAGCGTGCAACCGCTCCCGCGTAGAATTCCGATTTGCGCCATTAGCAACCTATATTTTATATAATATTATATATATTTTCTAATATTAACCTCGCTAATCTTTTGTCTTTTTGTTT
This sequence comes from Pygocentrus nattereri, assembly GCF_015220715.1. Classification (NCBI taxonomy): domain Eukaryota; kingdom Metazoa; phylum Chordata; class Actinopteri; order Characiformes; family Serrasalmidae; genus Pygocentrus; species Pygocentrus nattereri. Next base: position 20,451,112 of record NC_051219.1, on the reverse strand, counting down.
TCAAAGCCTTCATAGTTTGGACTGCAGTAGGACAGACTGTTCTTACATCAGCAAGTACAAGTATAAAATAATCCAAGTTCATAACGGCATGGAAGCTGTAAATTTTAAGCAATGAGAGAAGACAAGCCACTCTAAGGAAGAAGCCATTAATGTGAATCACTTGCTCCTTTCACATGGCCATAAATGCTGCCGCTTCTCCCACACTTCAGAAGAGCCTATGCTTTTAACTGTGACCAAGACAACACAAAATTTTAATGAAAATGCAAAAAAAATCAGCTCCTCATGGAGAGTTACTAATGTATGTCACAGATGTAAGGGCAAGGGTGGCAAGAAATGAATGAAGCACGGTAAGGAGCACAACAATAGAATCACAGGTACATACAAATGCACACACTCACATATGTGCTCACATAGACATGCTCGCATGCACACACATACTACAACTCTTAAGAGAAGCAACTGAAAGTAATTGGCTTTTCTACCAAACAGTGCACTGAAAGAAGACATCCATAAACAACAGCTTTTCTGCAGACAACAAAGAGGCATCAAGGCTCCATCTCTGGGTGTGTTAATAGATCTATGGCCATTACCTCACCCCACAGACTGCCCTATAGCTCCCTGAGCACCAGTAAAAGCATACCAACACTGCTGAGGCCAAGTTCAAGCATCAATAAATAGCTTTTTCTTCCCCAAGGGAAAGGCTAATTTATTTCCATTTCTTTGCACAGCTAAATCCCATTTAAAAAAAATTTCAACCAAATTTGTGTCCAAATCCAAGTGTTATAATTGTGTGTGTGTTTATGACAATGTTCTTTCTGAAAAAGCAATGATTGTCTATGGCAAACACCACCCATAAACTCAGCTGTGCTGATGTCCAATTGAGAAAAATCTGCTGATTGTGGCTGTAAGACTGTGTATAGACTCAAGCAAAAAACGGAAAGACTTCAAATCCCATAACAGTAGCTCTTGAGCTTGTGGTGTTTCCAGTTCATCAGGCTTCACCAGAGCACATTCCATCTGGATCACATCACTGAGAAACAGGCATTCTTTGGCCTATTTACCTTCAGAGAGAGCACGCGTGTGCTGTGCTTCACAATTTTTCCTAACGCTCCAATTTTTTTTTAACTTCCCATGATCCATTAATTCACATCACACTGTTCAAACATAAAGACTTACACACATAGAGCTTTTGAATCCATCACTTCACAAAGAAACTGTGTGGGGAGAGAGTATGTTAGCTCTTGCCTAGCCCATCCAGCGTATCATCTATGTGACCTTTCCAGTCACATCAGTGGGTTCCTGATGCAGGCGTTTGTGCTAACACAATTACACTCACCTAATGAACAGAGCAGTGAGATAAAGTGCCCTGAACGCCTGCTTCTGCTTCTCATTTCAATCTCCTTTAAAGGCTACATTTGCATCTTTAATAGAAATGAAGTTCCTCATTACACGTGCAGGTGGCTACAGAAATGGGCAGAAAAGAGAAAGAAGAAAGAGCAGCACACATCTATACTCTTTTCCCCTTTGTACTGCTTTAAATGTCCTGCTGATCCAGAGCTTACCTAGGATCAGTCATCACACAAGAGTGTGATGCGTCTCATAAATGTGCCTGAGACCCCTCTGATCCCACACCAGCACTCAAACGCATTTCATCTCAGCAGTGTCCAGCTTTAACAAAAGAGCTGATCAGTCAAAGTCTGACAATTGTGATGGATTACTTCAGCAAGCTAGCTATCTGACTGTTTCTTTAGCCATTAGGATTTCTCAACGCTGTGCACTTTGTGTCGGAAAGCTGCCGAAGCCCTCTTCTGCCCGTTTCCAACACTCAATTCAGGAATGTATTGCTGTGACAGTGAGCGATGGGTCGGTGGTAGACAGGGAGAGCAGTGATCCCAGTTGGGGGTGGAGGCCGCTCAGGGAACTTGGTAGCTGAGTGGCTGATCCTCTGGAAAACTGAAAGCAGCTGCGGACGTGGTACTGATTAGTGGCAGGCAAGGGGAAGAGACTTGAGCATTCCAGCTATTTTCTGCACTTTAGCAGCAGAGAAACAAAGCAACACAGGGCTTTGTAAGAGTTATACTTGTAAAAAAGTGTTGTACGCCTTTAAAAGACACTTTCATGCACTGTTACAGGATCAGCCTGTAAAAGCTTGCTTTAGAACTACATTCTTAAATAGGCCAAAAAGCATTCTTCGGAGTAATGCCTTGGAAAAACCACTTGATTTCCTACAGAACCTTTCACTGGATGGATCTTTAAAAGAACAACTTTTATTAATGATATTTGGTAATATGAAACACTTTTTAAGTTTAAAGAACTCTGGCGTAATACAAAAGTTCTATACCAATTGAGAATTTTGCCTGGTACCATACGTTCATGCCAAAGATTCAGAAACCTTTATTTTTAAAAGGTACAACAGTGGAAAGGTGTCAATTGTGTTCAAGGCAAATGCTGCAAAAGAGGTGGACCACTAGATTTAGACTTTGAGGCAGTTTGATTTTCCCTAGTCTTATCCAAAGTCAGTGTTTATATGAATGCTCCCTATTGAATGCTTTTCAAGAAACCATAGCTGAAAGACATTTGGCTTTGCTCCACAAGTTAGCTTGTTGCAGTGTTTATTAGGGAGCCCTATTTTTGGTGAAGTCAGCATTTTTTCCCTGAGAGATCCTGGACTTGGCCCCAGTTTGGTGGCCCACATACAGACACAGAGGCAGCAGCATTGTTCCATCCACGTTTTTTTTTCTACCATTGCCGCCAGTGTATTAACTCATCTAGATAAACATAGATTCCACAGGAAAGATGGAAAAATAGCTATGGAGACTATGAAAGGCACACACATACACATACCCCAAAATGAACTGTCTGCACTGCAAGAGTGGACAATATGGCAACTTCTATTGTGACATTTGAAAATATTTTTAGAATAACTCGTCGTTTGATTTTTCTGAAATGTAACAAAACAGAACACATAGCCTGCACCAGCAGTGACACAAAAACTAGAAACTTTTTTTTTTTTATTAATTATTCCAAGTTTCACATACTGCACACCACTACATCACAAAGCAGGTGCAATTATGTACTCTTGGACATTTGATATTGTTGGGATTTGGGCTCAATCTTCTAACCACAGGGCAAAACATGACAGCCACAGCCACTTTTAAATCTCTTTTTAAGTAAACCTACAGTTAATCAATTTTGAGAAGGCACCAATATGCTCAAATAAGCTACTGTGCAACTGTGCGATTAAAGTAAAATCCACACATCATGTACGGACATAATGATGAAACATTTAGCACCATTTTTGCTGGACTAATGTTATATCGACATGAGTTTAAAAGAAATCGTATTGAACTGAATTCAATTCCCTGGCTGGGTGACCTGGGTCCTTTTTGTGTGGAGTTTGCATGTTCTCTCTCTGTCTGTGTGGGTGTTGCCCCTAGTTGTAAAAATGTGTGTAACTGTATGCCTGTGTGCCTGCTCTGTGATGGATTGGTGACCTGTCCAGGGTGCTTCCCACCTTTCCCCTAATGACTGCTGGGATAGGCTTCAGCACCCCCCATGACTCAGAAGAATAAGCAGTTTAGATAATATGTGTTTGTTTGTGTGTGTGTTTGTTTGTGTTTGTGTGTGTGCGTGTGTGTGTTACGGTTCCCAGTAAAAAGTAAAGGGACATCCCTATACTTAAGCCACTGTTAATAACCTACAAAAATAGATGTCATCAAACAACTGAATATTATACATTTACAAGAAAACCATGTTATCAATAATGATAAATAATAAAATAACAGAATCCCGAAATTAAAAACCGAATATCTATAATGAATATATGAATAGCTGAATATTTGGGTTTGCTGGTTATAAACATTTCAAACTGCCTAAATGAATGTCAACCTTACAAAATATTTGGGTTACTGTGCTAAAACCTTTGCATTTTATCCTTTTAACTGCATATGTAAATTAATTGGATTACCATTTAAAATGTATAGATTTTTTAAATGTTTATGTATCAACATCGATAAACAAGAAAAACATTGGATATCAGCATCAGTCCAAAATGTCCATATTACTGCATCCCTTAATAATAATTCATTTAAAAAATCATAAATCTTTCTAAATATTACAGTGGGTTGAAAGAATGTTATTCCAGTCACACAAGTGAAAATATCAAACTACTTAAACTGTATTTTTCATCTGTTTATTCTTTTAAATTATGTATTCACAATATATACAGTATCTCACAAAAGTGAGTACACCCCTCACATTTCTGCACATCTTTTTTATGGGACAACACTATAGAAATGAAACTTGGATATAAAAAAGTAGTCAGTGTACAGCTTGTATAGCAGTATAGATTTACTGTCCTCTGAAAATAAATCAACACACAGCCATTAATGTCTAAATAGCTGGCAACACAAGTGAGTACCCCTCACAGAGAACTTGTCCAATTGTGTCGTTGTCCCTCCCTGGTTTCATGTGACTCATTAGATTACAAGGTTCCAGGTGTGAAGGAGGAGCAGGGCTGTTAAATTTGGTGTTTTGAGTACAATTCGCTCATACTGGCCTCTGGATATTCAGCATGGCACCTCATGGCAAAGGACTCTCTGAGGATGTGAGAAATAGAATTGTTGCTCTCCACAAAGACTGCCTAGGCTATAAGAAGATTGTCAACACCCTGAAACTGAGCTATAGCACGGTGGCCAAGGTCATGCAGCGGTTTTCCAGGACAGATTTCACTCCGAACAGGCCTCGCCAGGGTCGACCAAAGAAGTTGAGTCTACATGTTCAGCATCATATCCAGAGGTTGGCTTAAAAAATAGACACATGAGTGCTGCCAGCTTTGGTGCACAGGTTGAAGAAGTGGAGGTCAGCCCGTCTCAGACCATATGCCGCACAATGCATCAACTCGATCTGCATGGCCGTCATCCCAGAAGGAAGCCTCTTCTGAAGCTGACGCACAAGAAAGCCCGCAATCAGTTTGCTGAAGACATGCAGTCCGAGAATATGGAATACTGTAACCATGTCCTGTGGTCTGACAGGACCAAGATAAACTTGTTTGGCTCAATTGGTGTCTAGCATGTGTGGTGGTGCCCTGGTGAGGAGTACCAAGACAACTGTCTCTTGCCAACATGAGCATGGTGGTGGTAGCATCATGGTCTGGAACTGCATGAGCGCTGCCAGCACTGGGAAGCTGGAGTTCATAGAGGGAAACATGAATTCCAACATGTACTGTGACATTCTGAAACACACACACCTCCAACATGATAACTGCCTTGCTGAAAGTAAAGGTGAAGGACTGGCCAAGTATCTCTCCAGACCTAAACCCAAATGAGCAAATGTGAAGCATCCTCAAGCAGCAGGAGGAGCGCAAGGTGTCTAACGTCCACCATCTCCATGATGTCATCATGGAGGAGTGGAAGAGGATTCCAGTAACAACCTGTACAGCTCTGGTGAATTCCATGTCCAAGAGGGTTAAGGCAGTGCTAGATAATAATAGTGGTCACACAAAATATTGACACTTCGAGCACAGGTTGGACATGTTCTCTGTGAGGGGTACTCACTTGTGTTGCCAGCTATTTAGACATTAATGGCTGTGTCTAGAGTTATTTTCAGAGGACAGTAAATCTATACTGCTATGCAAGCTGTACACAGACTACTTTAAGTTATATCCAAGTTTCAAGTTTCATTGCCCCATGAAAAGATATAATAAAATATTTGCAGAAATGTGAGGGGTGTACTTCATATACATCCAAGAAATATGACATCACTGTGAAATAAACCTTCTTGACTTTGTCAATATTAATATCTTCAAACTAACTTTAAACTACAACATAGGCTTATTATCTTATTTTTATGCACATAGATACAAAAGTGCTTCAGCCAGGATAGAGAATATACCAAATGCTCAAAGTTGCAGCAGAATACAGAAAAAAAGAGAAAGCAACAATAAAAACACATGTTGCTGGGGGAGGGACATGTGAGAGACACCCTATGATGACCTAGAGGTTTCTGGCAAGAAATACAAGCTGGTCTACATTATTTGGCTTCAAAGCTGCCCTTGTACATGTGACAATGTTTCCACCTGTGCTAAAAACCCTCACGTGGGACCTAAATGCGCAAATACTGTTTTGCCAGTTTGCTTACTCTGTGGAAGTTCTTTTGATAGACTTCCCACCATTCCAGAGGATCTGAGTCACTGTCAGCATCTGGAGCCAGAAGGTAGTTGCCGAGCTCCCTCTCAACTGCCTGCTGTGCACTCAGGCAGTTCAGAGGAAGCCGTGTTGGTAGTGGTGGGCCTGTTTGAAAAAAAGTTAATGCAGAAGCTTGTTCCATGGCTTCTTCACTGGACTTTTCCCTTCCCTTACCACAACAGCTCTCTCTCCCTTCAGCATCTCCAACACAGCTATTTTTGATGTATGCTCTGTTCTCCTCCTGAGTGTACTGAAGCTTGAATCTTGGGTCAACAAGGCATGCCATATCAAGCAGATCAACCACTGCTGGGTCATCATAACTTTTTCGTTGACATATCCCATCACTGCTGTCTTTATGGTCCAGGTGAACTCTGTGTCATCCTCTGCTTCCATCAAAATGGAGGTGTTTGAGAGGTTTTAGGAATGACACACTGACATAGGATTCACTGGACAAGGCATCAGTGATTTCAAGGAGTGGGCTCAGAGCTGCATCTATAGGCTCTAAAACGTCCACATCTTGCCAGGTGGGAACCAGCGACCTGGTCTTCTTGTCCTTTGAAAGGACCTCTAGGATGGCCCTTTTCTGCTCCAGAAACCGCTTCACCATTTGTCGTCAGGAGCCCCATCTTGTTGGTGTCTCACTCATGAGCTTATGCTTTGGCAAGTTACACACCTGCAGCTGCAAGGTCCCACTTTTTCTTCCAAGAGAAGGAGAAGGCAGCCACCACCTTTTTACAGACCCTAATTGCTCTGTCCACTCAGTTATCTTGCTTAACTTTCTCTGTAGATAGAGAGAAAAATGTTGCAGTGTATAGTTCTCATTTGTATTTACATTTTAACTACAATTACTTCATTAATTTATATAATTCTTATAGCAAAATCACAATTCTCCTGCTTATGTACATTTTTTATTTTTATTTCACACGTGATTTGGCAAACATCTGTTCTCATGCCAATAAAACACCTTTACATTTAACAGAATTGCTGTATGTATAGTCCAAACAAATATGTATTTCTTGACTAACGATAAAACAAATAGCCTATAAAATCACATAAATCATGGGAATGAAATCACCTCATCAAAAATACAGGCCCACCAATTAATATCTAGGGCCTGGATATGGTATGGAGTATTATACTGAGTAGCAAGCAGCCACTAAAGGGTGCAGCACAATGCTCCATAGTTACACAACACAGAGCACCGCAACTCAAAGTGTTTTATTTATCAAATGCCCAGTATAACACATGTACAATGAAATTCTTACATCATGCATCCAACAACTATATAGCAGGCATAAATTGCACATTGTGTGAATATAAACAGATATGTATAAAAGAATAAAAACTAATTGTGATAACATCACACAACTATAAAGAATATAAAAATAGCTATCAAAAACATACAAGCACTGCTACAATACGTTTAGATTATTTTGTGTATGGCATAGCCTATTTGTTACAGCAATGATTTCCGTAACAAAAAAACACTCATACCTTACACAAAATAACTTAACATAGGCCTCAAACATATATTAACTGTGTGTAACTTACCAATAGCAAAGTTCAGTCGGTGCCCCAAGCACTGTACGTTGTCCATCCGTTCAACTTAGCGGCTTGATGACAATGGTCCCGCTGTCTGTGGTAATGCAGACCTGGTGGCCCTCGCAGAGTCCTCAGGAAGCTTCCAGCAGCAGTTGCGTTGTTGTGATCCTCAGGAAAGTAGACCTTCTGGAGGCATAAGCTTACAAGCTTCCAGTCTTTGTCAATAAAGAGGATTGTTAGACTCATGTATGGTTCGAAGGTTTGGCCTGATCACAGGTCAGCTGTGGTCCCAAAATGCTGACTTCAGCTGCTCCTCTACCCTTTCCCTAACTTCACCGTAAAGCTTAGGTATAGCTGTGCATGAAAAATATCGGCGGCCATGGAGTTCGTATCTGGGGTTGATGACTGACATAATTTTGCCAAAAAGTGTGCTACAGCTTTAGTGATGTCTTTATGGCACTAGGACTGTTTGTCATACGGCACGAACGCACCTACCTGTGTTTGCTGCATGGGTTTTTCTTTGCTTGACACACCTGCTGGTAATGGTGGGTGTGGTGGTGATGTTTCAGGGACAGGTTGGCTTAAACTTTTATGGTGACTCATCTTCAGAATCTCAGAATTTTCTGTCAAGTGGAACTGCTTCAGATGATGGAACAGATGTGATATGTTCCTGCTACTACAACTATATGGCACATTTTGCAGCACACTGGAACCTGAAGTTTATCAGATCTTCGATACCCAAGCCACTTCCACACCATTGAATTAGTCTTTTCTCTCTTGTCAACTATTTCGTCTGCTTTATTATCACTCGTGGAAGCTCATTCAGTCACATTTGTAATGCTGTCATCGGTACTCATTTTGCAGCTAGAATGTACCACACTGGAGCCTAGCCTAGCCTACTATTGCTGCATGCCTGTGGTTTACGTCATCACTCACTAGCCACGTTTACATGCAGCCTGATAATCCATTAATAATCCGACTAATAGCTCAATCGGAATAGAATACATCCATGTAATAGACAATGGAATAGACTAATCCGATTGAGGCCATTCGGAGTACAATTTCCATGCAATTGAACTAGGTGGGTAAACCACTAAATAATCTGTTGAATAGAAGTATAATAGCCATGTAAACGCCTGAATCCGATTACACTCCAATCAGAAAGTGTAAGTACGTTCTGCTCATGCGTGTCGCGTCATAGCGAAAGGTTTATAATGTTCAACGTGGCGCTGCAGAAACTGGTCCGCAGAGGAGACAAAGTTTATGCTCTAAGCTTTGAAAGACAACGGTGGGACGGACATCCAACTTATGTGCCTCAGAGCACGATGTCTTCCTCTCACTGCTTCCTTTATAAGTACATGTGAAGGACGTTTTCCTGAGTCTGACATCAGTTTAAAGCGATTAAAAACACAAGCGCGCCAACTGCAAACTCATCTCATACTGACTGGACCATACATGATGCTTACTGTCATGGGAACGTTTACTCTAAGTGCTACTCCACGCATGCGCATCATTTTGCATCAGATTACTTGTAGTGAGCATGTAAACGAAGATTTTCATCAGACAGTTGAATAGAGTGAGTATAAACACCTCAGACAATCTGTAATCCGATTGTATTAAATCAGACTGGCAAAAATCTTTGCATGTGAACATAGCCAATCACTGCAGATGTTGTTAATATTGATCGAAATATTGGAAATGTGTTTAAAAAGCATATCACCTCTATCAAAACATTTTCTATCGCAATATATATTGATATTGAATTACTGTGCAACCCTAACTGAGTATAGCCACCTAGTAGAGAGGTCAACTAAAACTGCCCACTCTTATCCAAGCTATGTATGAGTGAGATAGCGTCACCAGGCGCTGTAAATACCAACTCAAGATCACACTCCAAGTTATACAGAGATTCTGTCACATGGTCAAATGAAACTGTGACCATGAGTGCTAGCATGTGCTCTCACACACATACACACATCTGCCATACGCAAGGAAAGGGAGCCTTTAACTCACACATTCTATGCCGGCCACTTCTTCCATTAACAAATGGTAATGCAGGCGAACATCCTACTAGGATCATATATATCAATTCCCTCTTCCTTTACCACACACACATATTCTAACCCCAAAAAAATATTTTTAAAAAATCAATCACACCCACTCTACACGTAAAAGAGCAGGCTTGCGCCAACAGAAGCAGCCCTGTTCTAAAGAGATATGAGTGATTTCTACATTGCGTTGGGCACTGCTCCAAGTCTTAACACAACTCATTCTCCTCAAAATCATCTGGAGCATTCTGCTTAGCCTTCAAAGCCAACAGCATCTGCTACACTTCATGCAGAGATTTCTAGCCCAGACAGCCGCCTATGCGCAGAGACCGCTTATGTCTCTGTCATCATGTACATTATAGTCAGACTGCTTACTGTCAGCTTAATGGCAAAATGGCAGCAAAACCCACAAGCAGAAAAAGTGTGTCAATACAATATTTAACACTGTATTTAAAAAAAGTGTGTGCGTCCAACGTCATTTAGTTTTGTTATGAGACATACAAGTAACTGTATATATTAGAGCTGTCACTATTGATTAGTAAGGATGTAATCTACTAAATAATCCACACAATTTCTTCTATAATCAGACTTGTACGATAATGTAAAGTTTTAGATATGGAGATCTCTCTGGTGCTAATGTATAATTGCATGTAACATGCTGAAGAACATTTTGTAATTTCATTATGCTTCCAAACCCTATGAACTGATGAATCTAATGACCGTGACAGCGTTAAAACATATCAAAAACTACTGTCATCAAATCTTCATCAGTATAATGTTGATTTTGCATTTTAGGTTCTGTGACCTTCATCTCTTTTTTTTGAGCCTGTGTATGTAGTTTTAAGGTATAAATACATATGATGTGGTCCAAATAACACCCATGAAATCCAACCTAACGTCTTTTAAATTACATTATTTCAGGCTTTACAGTGTGACTCGCAGCAGCGCACAGACACCATATTTTAGTGTTTTTCCCCTCCAGCCTCCATGATGCTACTTCTTTCAATTACATAGTGCTGCTCTAAACCAAAAACCAAACAACTATTGTTACTTACATATATACCTAATAGTGCCAACTAAAACACTGAAAATTCATCAAGAGTGTAAAAATACGTTACAAGAATATGTATAATATTACTTCTTCACAGCACCTCCAGATTCTGCAGTAATGTGTGTGAAGTGCATACCATCAGGGAAAGGAATTTGACTTGTGACCCTTGGCCATGACCCATGACGGGGAAGCCTGCTTATTGGCCTGGCAGCGTAATAATTTCCAGAACTGTCCACTCAGATGAGTAGGGCACAAAGAGGGACACAGAGCGAGAGAGAGAGAGAGAGAGAGAGAGAGAGAGAGAGATAAGTATTGCTAATGCTGCTGAAGACTGTGTAGTACTTTACAGAGCATACACAGACACAAAGCAAGAGACAGAACACAAAAATGAGATGGAAAAATAAAGAGTGAGGAAAGAAATCTGGAATTATTACTTCATGTCCATTCCTTTTGAACACGCAGGAAGAGATGACTGTTTTTAAAGCATGTCTTTCCTCACAATATTACAATGCATAGATTCTACTCCAAGACTAAACTGGATAGATGGATGGATGGATGGATGGATGGATAGATGGATGGATGGATGGATGGATGGATGGATGGATGGATGGATGGATACTTTATTGATCCTGAAGGAAATGTATCATTATTTCTACCCATATGCATACGACCATGCATATCAATTATGAAGCATTTTCCTTCTAGGCCATTTTCCTATTTAGCTATAGTGATGTATGTCTTACAAAATATATGAAACTGTTGCATTTTAAACAAACAGCTACGTGAAAGGAACTGACTGTGGCAGTCAGGTAACCGCAAATTATTTTTAACTTTCTGACCATGTCACTGTCAGAAGTGACCACCAGTCAGTGTGGTATGAACTCAGTACAACTGTGGTGAAAGGGGCCCCCCAATCAAACACCCCTTATTGGTCTAGCAGTGTCACAAAATAAGGGAACATGTCAATTTATGTTTGGCATTCACTTAACTCTTTCACACTTTCCCAGACATGAGAAGGGCTTACTCAGCACAAATTATAGTCAAAGCCAAGATTACACCCCATCCTACGCTTCGTATATAGAAGTAAATAAAGCCATAGATAAATAATAATATTAATAATAATAATAATAATTTAATCAGTTCAAAGTGCTTTAAATGGGAAGTGAGATAAAATAGTATTCCTAAACCAGTACAGTGTTATAATCTATGTACAATGCAGTCCAGTGGCTGACCAGTGATGACTTGATAATGACATTGGAGAAAAATTCAGTGTAAAATTCCTATTATCAAGTTCATAGTACACGACTTACTACATCAGGTAGCATTGCTTAGTTACAGCACATATTGCTCTAATGTTAAGATAGTGAGCAATCCTCGATTAACCATATCAATGCCTTCACAAAAAAGGCTAAACAAAAAATGTCTCAGTATGATCTAGCATTTGCTTTGATATTTAATAGGAATGTAATGGTACGTGTATGTTATCAAACCATTCGGTACGCCCCCTACTGTTTGTGAACGTCAGTATTACAATATGACATTCTCCTTTAGTTTCCAAAACTTGCTCACTGCGCTGCAGACTACACACACATTCTGATCCACAGAACATCTCTGGAGCTTATCAGAATCACCCTGGAGCCCATCAGTGCTCTGTTTGCAAGCTGGAAAAGAGAGGGGAAACTAAAAAGAAATATTTTCAAATTTCCAAGGCCACTGGACATTATTTTTAATGAAGATATGCACACTGGTACCTGCACTCAAAGCTGATGTTCAAAGACGCCCCGCAACTCCGGCAGCCAGTCTTTCATGTAAACGTTAACGGCAAGTCAGCTAACGTTACTAGTCTAGCCTTTTTCAGCTTGTACACAGCATGTTTGTGAACAGGAAGTACATGAATGTCAAGCCTGATTAGTGCTGCTGAACACTATTTAATTCAATTGATAAGAGAAGAGTGTAAAAACGAACATAAATGTAGATATTCTCTGCTCTCCCTGCCGGCATTCTACACCAGAACTCTGCTAGATGACACTATGCTATGCAACATGGCTCATCCGATATGCGGTGGCCTTTACAATATCCCCGGAGAACATCACGGAGAGAAACTGAAATTAACAACAAAATGACACCTACTGAGCTCTCTGTAATTATTTAAAGAACTCACAGCTCAAAATCTCAGGCACGCACACTCACTGAACAGAAATCAACAGCAAGCAACACTAAAACTACGGAAAGTGAAATAGATCAGGAAAGGTTAACATTAAATGGCCATTGTTACCCACTGTCATCCTTTCGTCTGCATAGACTCTCTCAAACTTTTTTCACGCTTTCCATATTTCCAGTGGTGCTTGCCATTGATTTCTGTTCAGTGAGTGCAGGTCCCGAGAATTCGATTTATGAAGGGGAACGTGAATTTGAGTGGGAAAGTGCTATGAACACTTGCAGAATGTAAGGATTTAGGGCCACTTTTGCAGCAAACCTTGGATGACCAGTGATACAGTCTGGGACTTTGGTTTCAAACTGAATTAAACCTGACAATGCTCAAAGAAATCCATTTTATTCATTCGGGATTCAGTGCATCTAAGAAATCAAGTCTCGGGTTATATCGAATATGGACCTGCTGAACAGATCGTTAGAAGCTAGTTGTCGGAGAGAATGTTCTACCATTTGGTCCAAACATCACTACAGTGTCACTTCCATTTTTAAGTATTTTTCAAAGTTGAGCCATGGGTGGAGTTAGCTGAAAATAGAGTGGTGTAGCTACTCTTTAAAACTGAGAAGGCAAAGCAACTTTGTTGTCTAAAAACACATTTGAATGTTTTTCTTTTGTTTATTTCATACAGTGGAAACAGAAACCAGGCCTAGTCACTCATGCTGCCATTTTTCTGAATGGAAAGTTTTATTCGTCTTTAGGCAAACTGAATAATTCATTGTTTAAAGACCCAAAAACTGTGATACATACCAAACCGTGGGCCCACTGTACTGCTGCATCTCTATTACACCAAGAACATGAACAAAGTATGAATCAAAAATTGTTTTAAAGAGGCAAACACATGAATAAGGATATACTTCAAAATCAGTTGCCTTTTATGGTTAATTAGGGATGTACACTTGGGTGCTTGATTGAGGCAGCAATATTCAAATACTGAAACCATTATTCAGATATTTGTTTTATCATGGTAAGACATAATATAAGAAAGTATACAATTCACAGAAATTTTAATAGGACTAAAACAAATAATAAAGTTTTGCAAATTAATAAACTGTGCTACTGCAAAATGCCTTAACTTGAGTATGTTGCTAAGGATGTGCTCTTAAGGACATGCCTCAGGAAGCAGAGGTAACATGGTCAGTTCGGGCATGGCTTTTCTGTTGACTAGGATGATTACTCTAGGTAATCTGTTAGACAAAGAATCAGGCTGAAAGATGAATAAGCTCCTCTGGAGAGGCAGTTTCTGTTACTCATCTAAGGCAAAAACCTACCAATTTTCTTTGGCTGTGCAGAAACAATAAAATATGTTTTCAAAATTGAATCTCTAGTGCTGTCATCTAAAAAGTAATCCTATACTAATGTTGGTCAAAGTCTGGCTCCCCACCCTCCCTCTTTTTTTGGCTTTCTTCTTCCATGAGGTTAACTGGATAGCCATTCATTAACAGATACCAAAAATCAAAATGAGTTAGAATGCATATTTCTCTAACTCTAACGTGAATTCTGTTCTGAATGGGCTTTCCTAAGAAAATACTCTACCACATCAAACAACAAAGGTAGTATTGTGCTAATAGAAAACACTGTAGCACCCAGGAAGCTCCAATTCCGTAACAGACACTATGGACAACACAGACATGCATATATATTCCAAATATGCTGATGGCAGATTTTAATTAACTAAAAAGACTCCATATATACTGACAGTGAAAACTTACATGGTTTACTGGGTCACATGTGTTAGCTTAGTCTTGGAACTAAACTCTCCAAAGTAGTAGATTACCAAGACAAGAGTTGTGCAACCCCATTCTACTCTAATGACAATGTAGTCGATAAATCAAATCTCAAACAATGGAAATATAAGAAAATTAATTCTGCATCAAGGGCAACCTCTACCAATTGAGCCTGTATCACAGCCTGGCCATTACACATCTCACCCATCAATCAGTCTAAATCCCCACAGAAAACAAGAGAGCCTAGTAAGGAACGAGGAGATATTAACTAAGTTGACTGACTCACATTTATATAGGACAAGGATACATAGAGTGACATACATGAAACAAAATGAGACAAGTTGGACAATGAGGGATAATAAAAAGCAATTCTCTCAGTGAATAACACTGTGCGGGAATGCCACCTCCAACCCAGAGATCGATACCCTCATTCAGGTCTTTTAATGAGGTATTAATTAAGAGAGTACCGAACACTAGTAATCCGAGTCCTACTTATAATACCCCTCATTGCGGAATGAGGGAAATGCATTGAAACCACTCATGGCAATGATGACAACAAAGCCCATATGGTACCTGTCTGCATACACTCAAACATTCACATCGTCTGATCACTATTAATAAACTACAGTATGGATACTTGATCATCTTTGAAACTCTTGAAGAGCCTCACAGAGTTCACATTCTCATTGTCCTCAGGGAAAGCATTTTTCTCAGACCCTTTTCACTGTTAGTCTTACTTACAAGCCCAGTGTAGAGCTCTTGCATTATTTACATTGCTCTCAGTATATACATCAGAGCTGCCTGAAGAAGTGCTTCAACTGCACTATCTGAGCAGCAAAGTCTACTAAATAAAATGAACTACAAAGTAAATAGCTATTATTGAGTGCACACTATTATACTACTTTTATTAGTATTATTTTTATTTTTGTCATTTTGTCTTCATCAACTATTGGTATTATTTCTTTGTTTTTATTTATTTTCTCCTTGTCTGATCTGTTACTTGTTAAGTTACAATATTGCGCTTTTAATGGTTTATTAGTTTAATGGTTTATTGGTATGTTATTATTAAATTTTACTAAAACATTTTTTTATTATAACATTTAATTTATTTTTACTATCCAACTGCTCAGTCCATAATTTCTGTATTGCTCGGCTACTTTGTAAATGAGGGTCTCCCTCAATGTATTCAGAGTTTTAAAAAAAGATTTACTGATTGATGACACTGCTTGAGAAACTATTACATTAAAAAAGGACAATTAAGAACAGCTGACTGTTAGACTGTTAACACAAACTGGTTAAACAAAAAGAAAAATATACCTGTACAGACAGTGATGAAGGAAACAATAGAAAAGCACAGAAACTGATGATGCACACATTCACACATTTGTGTGGATGTTCTTGTTAAACATATTTTCACTTTCTGAAGCAAAGCAGGAGGCTTTTCTTAGTCTAAGCTGAGCACTCTAAATAAACACACTCTTCCAAATGAATTTAAGAGGATATGAAATAATATTAGCCTTGTAAAAAAGGATGTGCCTTTGGTTTTACATTTCATTGACTTCCTTAACAACAGATCGATTATTATAGTTCCTGTAACAGCACCACAAACCAGAGTATAGTACCTGCATAAACTATGTAGAAACAATTATCTTATTCACTTCTTTCTACCTATTGTTCTTCTACCTTATTTCTCAAAGGTAGAGTTGAAAAATGTATAGTTCCAACTTGTGTGGGAACATCAGAAAAATGTATTTTGATATACACTGTGAGAATAGTTATGAACACTGAGGTTATATTTACTTGCAATATTATCCACTCTGTAACAGAACATCAAAAAAAACAGCTAATAACATTCAAGAATGCTTTGCTTGGTGTATACATACCCCTTTCCTAACATATACAATGTTGTGAGGAGCATGACAAAGCTATCCTGGATCAGTTGTAAGGGCCATAGAAAACTCCATAAAGCGCAGTAGTAAAGAGCTGCTCTGCAGGCCGATGGCAGATAGCATTGATCGGATCGCAGCAGTGATAAGGGCAAAGGGATGATGCGATGTCCTGGAAAACGGGAGAGGAGAAGGCACTAGGAGCTCCTTTCAACAAGGAGGTCCAGATCATTTACTACTAAAGACACTGTGCTTGATGTAAAACTAAACCAGTCAACTGAGCCAAAGCTGTTTTTCCCCCTTCATTATCAAATGCTGTTTTGCTAAGTATTTAGAGGTAATGTGCTGGACTCAATTTGAGGGAGCTCATTCATTCAGACAGATGTGCAGATTGTACAGTTTGGTGTGGGAAATATTTCAAACTGATATATAGAATCTTCAGGCAACCTTGGTGTACTTTTGTACAATTTCTGCATTGCATTGATTTAACTGCTTTTCTTATTTCTCAGTAATGCCGATTATTCCATTCCCAATTTAAACATTTTGTACAATGTTTTTGGACAGACATATGTGGAAAATACATACATAGGAATCAGCCACAAATTCTCATACTGATGCATCTGTTAAAAAAAAAAAAAGCAACATCATGACACTGAGACATTTCATTGATCTGCAAAAATACATCATACATCACAATATTTAGTTTTTCTGAGGTTATAAATAAGATGGAACAGACAAACAAGAACTTGCATTGCCACCTTAATCACAAAAACACTGAATACAATTATTTTTAATCTAATTTTATTCAGCTACTTATACCGTCTCTGACGCATGCAGGGTTTTTTTGATGATAAATCAAGTCATAACCGTTTAACAATAACACAATAAAAATCAACTTAAACAATAATAAACCATGCATAGCTTTTTAAAGATTCCAAAATGCTTTATTTCCTACTGTGCTGCTTTTAGTGTTAGACAGACCAGAAGGAAAATTTAAAATATGCATGCAATTTGACAATTTATCACCAATATGTTAAACGTTAATCAGTATTTTTCATAATTAAGTAATTAAATTAAATATAATGAGTAATTGTGACAGTAGTAGCAGAAGGAGGTTAGATTAGTGGTCATTTTTTATATTTTGTGATCACCTGAGCAGAGCAACTAAGCTCTGACCTAAAAGTGCCAAAGAAAGAGGATATGATCCTGTATGCCAGAAAGTCCATACATAGCCCTAAAAATATAAGATAAATTGTAAAATATATTGTTATACAATATATTTTTATTTTTATAACAGATTATTTTGTAGTCAGCTATGCATGCTGAAAGTCTATACTGTATGTAATTCAGCTCTGCAGCCTCCAGGCTTGTGAGAACAAAACGTGCATGCACTCTAGACAGATGCCACAATACACAAAATCAGTGACCCTCTGTCCTCCCTCTGACAACTCTGACAGAACTGACCGAAGCACTATTCACATACACTCCTCCAAAATTCTTTAATAGCAAATCACAATAAATTAGCCACAACAATACCCATTTAGCACTGCAACCGCACAGTAGCCTGATGATGTAAATGCAGGTTTAGACATTATAAAACAAAACTATAGTCTTCTGCCTAAATCCACTTAGACACACAGTACGTACATATATTATGTTGTTTAATCATGTTATTTCACAAGGCTTTTTTATTATTTATTTATTTATTTTAACATCCTCCACGGTACAACCATCTGCCATAGCCGTACCCGAGAGAGAGGGCGAGAGCAAGTGAGAGACACAGAAGAAATGAAAAGAGAAACAATTTCAATGTATTTTCCTCAGATCTGATACAGATAGCTTCAAAACATTTCAGGCATGGCTTGCCTTCAGAGACATGTCAGTTTGAAGTCTCCAAAGAAGGGGAATAAACAAACAAATTGTAATATATTTGGATCGCAAATTAAATAGTTTTTGTCTTGTGATAAACTGAATCAAACAGTCCATTCTACTAGTGACTTTCAAGTAAATTGAAAAGAAAATAAAGCTTGCCTCCTCACCCCAAAAGAACATTTAAAAAAAAATAAATAAGCCATTTAATGTGCTTGTTATTCTTCTTTTAATACATTCCTACATATGCGAACTGTAATGCAAATTTACTCTATTGTATTTATTCCTTATTTTGGGGGCGTACAAGCACGAGGCGTCAAAGAGTGAGTGGCTGCCTGTCCAACATGACCCTCTGGCTCTACACAGTGAGCAAGGACGTGAAGGTGTCAGGGACATTTCAGATATCTGTCAATCATGGCAACAACCAGGGTGCACATGTTCCATGGCTGAAACAGAGATAAATTAAATGATGTAATACTGTGCATTATGCTCCAAACATATGCAGAATTAAGTAATGAAATGGGACAGATCACAAGTATACATTTTTACCCTTCATACACAGCACAAATCTCACTAACGTGGAGGATCATAACTTAAAATTATACATTATAGCCTCTCATGTAAAATGAATTAAATCACAGGCTATAAATCACAAATGGCACAAAAAAATAACTTAGTATACCAATTTCTTAGTTTAATAAATGTCTAAGGCATATAAATTTAGGTCTAAGTAAAAGACTCAAAAAGGGCATCCATACACGAACTGCACAAAACTGCATGTGGTAATAAGGCACTGGATAATCCAGCTACAACTCCCACATCTAAACGGCGCGGCGTGAAATATCAGGCTCTAGAAGCTGCTGCCGCCGAGTCCTTCGACCAGCTCGCGCTCTTTAACGTCAGTTCTCTTGATTCCCCCACTCACCAGTGCTTAGACAGATTGCGTAGACAGGCACACCCCCCACCCCCACCCCCACCCCCTTATAAACAAGAGTGAAATATTCAACAGGGCACAGCAGAAAGTTCGCAGTTGAAGGCTGGTTCTGTTAGCTGTGAAACCCGCCATCCCTCCGCCTCCCTTACAGTTAAGCCAAATGTTTTCTGAAAACACCCCAACAGTGTGATAGCTTGCCAACATCATGGAACACGGTACAGTTACTATGACAGTACTTTCCCCTCGGTTCTCGACAGTTTAGATTGCTCGTTTTGAATTTCAGTCAAAGCCTAAAGCGAGCTTTCTGAAGATGTAAGAAGAGATAACCCGTTATATACCCAGTCGCGTATTTTCGTGCCTTTGTTGCTAATAAACCAGGAAGAGTAATGAGCAAGTTTGTCATAAGCTTAGCCTAGCTCACCTTCCAGTGCTCTCGGTAAACGGCGCCGGGAGCACGGTGGGCACAATGCGTCAGTTAATGAGGCGGCAAGACGCCACACAACCTCACATAAACACGGCACTTCTTCTAGGTACCACCGCTGCAAGCAGACGCGACCGCATGACGGTTCGCAGAAGATAACAAAGGGGGAAAGCCATCGACGGAGCAAGAATGCAGCTGGAGGTAAAACAGATCTCCAAAACAAATCCGTTTTGACAAAGAAAAACGGTGCCAAAAGTATCACCTCGGTGTGAAGACTGCAGGTTACTTACGTGAAATATCAGTCCTCAGTTTCGCTCCCCTGGCCATGTTTAAAACCTTAAACTTGCGTGCATTTTCTCGATGGCGTCCTGACTCGTCGGACGCTTCGCGCTCACTTTCCAAAGATGAAGTGTGTCCACGGCATGAATGAAACGGAATGCGGAGAGACTTCCCAGCGGCACGGCAGCCTCGTTCTGAGTGCGTGGAATGCGCATCGCCGCGCAGTACTATCAGCGGTGCCTAGGTGGCGAAGTTGCGCCCATTTTAACTCATGTGAGGTCTGCGTTTAGACCAGCTGTCTGCGGGGGGAACCTTGCGCTAAGCCTGCTGGTTATTCTCCAGTTTTGCCTGCCGCCCTGAATGGCTTTACTTAAACGCGAGTAATCGTACAATGCCAAGCTTACAAATGCATTGCAAACAAGCCTTTTATATATGTATATATTATATATGGCATTTTTGGCTGACGGTCTTAAGCAGAGCAACTTACAGTTAGATCATTTTACACATGTAGGCTAAGGTGGTGTTAGGAGTCTTGCCCAAGGATTCTTATTGGTATAGTGTAGGGTGCTTACCCTGGTGGGGGATACATTTTTCAGTTTTTGACATAATTTAAAAACGTCTGTTACTCTTTACATTGTGTTTAAATTTCATGAAGAATGGACCGAAAGAAACATCCCAAAAATTCTTTTTTCCTTCTCCTGTAAAGTTACCATTTTGAATAACAAGGTTTTCTTCCAACAACAGCGATATATCCGATAGCGATATATAAGAAAACCTTGTTATTCAAAATGGTAACTATATATATATATATATATATATATATATATATATATATATATATACACCAGTCAGGCATAACATTATGACCACCCCCTCGTTTCTGTGCTTGTTGAAGATGAAGAAAACACCCATATTTAGGACAGCAGATTACACCCCTATTGAGCTCCGAGTCATCACCAACGCTTCACCACGGACACAATAACTGAGCGCTTAGAGTAGCTTCGGAAAACTTCAAAAGGATTCAAAATGCATTTGGTAATAAATTATTGGTTTATTTCATGTACCAGTGGCTTTTCAATTAATGTTTATTCAAACGTAATTCTGTAATTTGTGAATGCTGAACTCTTCATTATTCAAAACGAAAATAAGCATCACTTGCTACCAGTTTCTAGCTAGCTAACTAACTAGCTCACTAGTAAGTCACCTCTTTTAGATGACTGTTTGCTCTCAAAAACTATGAGAGGCACCTTTTTAGCTAAATTACTATTTTAAAGTGAGACGGTGTCGAATTTATGGTATAATAAACTAGTGTGAATACATGTTAGAGTTGATAGCTAGCTAAATAACCTAGGTAGCTTAGCTACATATGCGCGAGCTTAGG
Source organism: Pygocentrus nattereri (assembly GCF_015220715.1). Taxonomy (NCBI): domain Eukaryota; kingdom Metazoa; phylum Chordata; class Actinopteri; order Characiformes; family Serrasalmidae; genus Pygocentrus; species Pygocentrus nattereri. The sequence goes on along the minus strand of NC_051219.1, from coordinate 20,429,580 downwards.
CTATGTTAGTAGCACTGCTGGACAACAAGTTCACTCCGGCTAACCTGTGCTGACTATGATGGGCTCAAATCTGAACGGGAGTCATCGAGTGACTGACTGGTGTTTGAATAACAGAAACTATGGTCTGTGATGTATGGGGCTGTTAGCTTGGTGGCCAGCAGGTTAATGGGCTCACACACCACAGTGCATGTTTGATGCTTCTCTCACTGAAGTTTAGAGGTTAAACACAGAAATCTGAGGAGGAGATGTTAAGTGACTGGTACAGTTAAAGCATTAGTTTAATAAGGTAAACTGGCAACTAGCTGCCAAGAGATTTTACATGCTAACAAGCCTATATCACACTAAAGTTTGTGAAATCTGTTCTCCTTGTGTCACTATTTTCAGGCTTAACCATATCTTCTCTTCTTGCAGTTACCTACACGTTCCCTACATGAACCACCAGCATTTCTCAGGTATGGAAGCAGCTTTTATTTACCTCTCTTTCTCTGGCATGTTGCTATTTGTTTATGCTCATTTTTCTACATTTGTAATCGTCTAAGATGAATGTCTGTTCTTTAATTGAAGTCTGTGTTTTAAACTTAATAGTTATTAGTATGTCTGTGTTTCTCATGACTGACTGTTGACTGACTGTAATAACATTTGGTAAAGAACAGTTTCGTGATGTTTTTAAATGTTTTCTCATGCAGTTGACTCAAGTACAGATGTTGACTGAATACCTTTTCACAAGTAATATTTAACTGAGTATTTCTACTTTTACTCTGATTACCAACACCTGTCTTACACAACAACTAAGAAGCTGTGTATTTTATCCACCCTGCTTCTCACTGATTACCAACTCCAGAATAAGCCAGAAAAATATCCCTAAGCTATAAAAGCAGTGTGTTCACTAGATTCGAAAGGCGTGAATGCTTATACAAATGCAATTAGCCAACACAAATGTGCCTGTATCTGTTTCAGTTGTTGAAGCTTGTCTTTTAAACCTTTACCAAATGTTTTATCTTTTACAGCCATCCACTGCTGCTTGTGGATCTCAACTGATCAGGAATTGTCCCAGGTACTTTTATTTACAGCATCTTTATGGTATTGCTCTTTGTAATACTGTGTGCTATTGTAAAAGACAGTACAGTGTTGTTCACAGTAACCTGATCTTTCTTGTATAGTTTTGCATATACCTTTGCTTTTCTTGTTAATTTGGAGATTTATTTTTTAGACTGTTTGTTCAGGATTCTTTATCCTTATATTTTGTATGGCAAGTATTTATTACTAATTTTGCTCCCTTATTTCTTCATTTTGCATGCAGTCATGAGGGATCCAATTTCACAAACTGCAAGTGACAAAAAAATTGACCAGAGACCATCACATCTGTTAAGAGATGAGTATTTTTAACAGGTAGGGTTCAGATGTTCATTCACTTGCTCTCTCTCTCTTTTTCAAATGTATTCTACATATATATTCACTGGCTATTTTTTGCAGTACTCCTGACTTACAGACTGGAGTACATCTGTTTCTTACTATACAGTGGCCCCCCTTTCCCTTTTTACAGGGCCACCACAGAGCAGATATTATTCATGAAACATTCTCAACAATGCAACGACACTGACGTGGTGTTGGTGCGTTAGTGCGCGTTGTGCTGGTATGAGTAGACACAGCAGTGCTGCTGGAGTTTTTAAATACTGTCCACTCTATTAGACACTCCTACCTTGTCAGTCCACCTTGTAGATGTAAAGTCAGTGATGACAGCTCACCTGCTGCTGCATAGTTTGTGCTGGTCATCCTCTAGTCCTTCATCGGTGGAATATTCTCGGTCCAGCAGTGGCACTGAGGTGATTGAAGCATTGCTGTATCTGATACACTAGTACCACACTTACTATGTCAATGTCTCTGCAGTGCTGAGAATTAACCAATAATATTTGCTTTGTGGTGGTCTGGGCGGGTCCTGATCCTTGATGAATGATGTGAAAGGGGGCTAAAAAGTATGCAGAGAAAAAGATCAGCTACAGTTTGCAATTGCAGAACTACAAAGTGCACATATATATAAAATAGACCTGATTCAATAGAAAAGTAAATACAGGCAGCATTACCTAATAAAGTGGCCAGTAAGTGTATACATATAATCAAGCACAGAAATGTCATTTTATTTGGAATTTTAATAAACACCGTTGTAGATGTCACTCAGTATTTCTGAATTGTGTGCAAGTTGTATATATTTTGCTTAGGCAGTTATTGCAGTTGTTTCTAAAGGATTTCTGGTGTAATCAGTTTTTTTATGCTTACCTGTGAGCACGTGAGCTTTAAGAATTGTGAACTTTTCAAGACATAATACAGTATGTAGTGTCTTAATATATGATAATGCATATATTACTTTCTTAGAACAGTGGCAGATTATTGATTGATCAGCTGTGTTCATCTGTGTTGTACTTCTCTTTGCTTGAGACTAGCTTTACTTAGTACAAGTAAAGTACAACTTAGTACAACAAATATTCTTATGTTGGCTCAACTAAATATTTTAGTGCTGACAGATATCATTCAGTAAAACCACTCATTTATGGAAGTTGACCAAACAAGATAAAGATAGGGGAAATTGCTGAATGCTGGTTTCTCATATATTTATTACATTGGAGCTCAGATTAATAGCAGAAGGCCTTGTTTATATGTGTGTAAGCATCATGCTGAAGCAAAGCATCAATCTAACTTATATTTTGTTTTAGTTTTCTGGCTACAGAGAGGGCCGTGCATGTCCCTAGTGAACACATGGTGGACAGTATATGAGTTCTCATGCAGAACTGGTGGCAGTGCACACTTTAAGTTCCACACTTAACACACTTTTAATCATCCAACATCATGTGAGTGTGAGTCTCTATGGTTTGTTGAGCACCTTCTTCGGTCAAGTCTGGACTCAGGGACTTTCATGATCTTTATTCATTCCACCGTGGATTATCCATTTTATATATGGACATGTGTTGTTTTTCAATCATCTCAACATAGCTTTGTGAGCATCCTGGACATTTTATTGAATCATGCAAGAAAAGTTTGTTGAAGTTCATCAATATAGTCTGTACTTTGGATTGTAGTGAATGTTATTTGTTGTTTGCTTTGTAATTTACCATAAGCAGTTGTTGACTATTAAATCTATGCTAACTAATCGTAATTTCTTATGGGTTGTACTGTATTTTTGCTATGAAATTTTGGCAAGTACAGCTGCCAGTAATTTACTGTGAAGTTGAACTTTGGAATAAAATACTGTAATGTGTCATACAGTTCTACTATGTTTATCACTGATAGACTGTAATTATTTTAACAGTATATTTGTTGTTTTTAAATTAATGTACCTACACAGATTTACAATATGCTTTATTCACAGTAATTACATTACTCTCAGGCTACATTAACTCTCAATGTGGCATACTATTACTAAATCCAACATTTACATAATTTATTTTGCTTAAATTTAGTTCTTATTTAATGCATTTTAATCAGATTAGGTAAGTAAAATCTATTCAATTATATTACGTGTCACTTGTTGCCATATTTTTTTAAGCACCCATTTTTTACATGGATGAGATTGAACATTTTTAAAACTGAATGCTAGCAAAACTGAGTTGCTTTTAATTGGCTCAAAGTCACTGATATCTAGCTAATCTGTCCTTGGCATCAATATTGATGGGATTCTAGTAATATGTTCTCCCATTTTCTGCAACCTCTGAGTTATTTTTGATCCTATACACTTTTTTGATATTCACATCAATTCTACAATATTTCTTTACAATATTTCTCGCTGCTGACCATCTCTCAGCCAAGCCGATGTAGAAACACAGAAAATAGAATAGTGAAAATGACCTTAATTTCTGTTAGAGGTTCTATGGTATAGTAATTTCTTATGCACAGTTAACATATTTGTGTGCCTTCTTAAATAGGCTGATTTCTTTGATACATAATAATAAAATGGTCACAATTATGTGCTTACATTGAGTGATTTGATTTACTGGGGTAGCTTATTTCTGTATTTCAAAGAGCCTTTACTAGACATATTGTATCACCATATTACTAATAAGAAGAAAGAAGAAGAAGAAGAAAAAGAAGCAGTAGTAGTAAAATCGCAGGAGTCAGTACTCTTGCCCTGAAGTGACACTTTGTGCTGAGAGAGCAGGTGAAAACGAGCAGTTCGGACTGAAAGCACGTTCTGATTACTGCATTAAAAAGCTGCTTTATTGGAGTCAGAGGTTCAGCAGGCTGTGGGCACTGGTGATGGAACAAGATTGAGCAGAGCTGCTCCCACTGCAGTAGAGACTTCATCTGGGCCAACAGAGAGCATGGTATTTTACACTAAAGATGCCCACTGTGCTAACTAAACACAAAGTGCTCTGAAGCCAAGTGAAACACACATCCGGAGAAGAGATTAAAAAAAAAAAAAAACACGTTGTTGTGGGAAGACAAACTTATATTGATAGGTCTAAAACTTCTGTAACTGTTTCTTTGTTTTCATGGAACTGATTAATATAATGTTTTTGTGTGGTAGAATTTTTTCAAATGGTCAATATTATTGTCTTCGATTATTAGTAATTACAAAAGCTCCCAAGTCCCCAAATTTCCAGCGTGGCCTATCTTTGCATGTTGATGTTTTCTTAAACATACACTATATTTCCAAAAGTATTCATCCAAATCATTCAATTCCGGTGTTTCAGTCACTTCCATGGTCACAGGTGTATAAAACCAAGCACCTAGGCATGTAGACTGCTTCTACAAATGTGTGAAAGAATGGGTTGCTCTCAGTGAATTCCAGCGTGGTACCATGATAGGATAGGATTCTTCACTACTAAATATTCCACAGTCAACTGTCAGTGGTATTATAACAAAGTGGAAGTGATTGGGAATGACAGCAACTCAGCCATGACGTGGTAGGCCACGTAAAATGACAGAGCGCGGTCAGTGGATGTATGTAAGACGCATAGTGTGCAGAAGTCGCAAATTTTCTGCAGTCAATCGTCGAATGCAGTGGTGTAAAGCACTGCCACTGGACTCTAGAGCAGTGGAGACATGTTCTCTACAGTGAGAAACCATGTTTCTCCATCTGGCAATCTGATGGTTGACTCTGGGTTTGGCAGTTGCCAGGAGAATGGTAATGGTCTGACAGAACTGTGCAGTGTAAAGTTTAGTGGAGGGGGGATTTTGGTGTGGGGTTGTTTTTCAGGAGTTGGGCTCAGCCCATTAGTTCCAATGAAAGGATCTCTTAATGCTTCAGCAGACCAAAAGATTTTCATGCTCCCAATTTTGTGGGAACAGTTTGGGGATGGCCCCTTCCCATGAATTCCCTTCCCATGAATAACCCTTGTGGAGCCTTCCCAGAAGAGTTGAACCTGTTATAGCTGCAAAGGGCGGGCCGACATTATATTAAACCCTATGGATTAAGAATGGGATCTCACTCGATTTTATATATGTTTTAAGGCAGATGAGCAAATACTTTTGGAAATATAGTGTACCACAGGAACCTTTTCAAAACCTTGTAGACAAACATGAACGCAGCCTGCTGTGATGGGTGTTGCGTCTCTATAGCTAGCCAACTGCATTCTACTCCTTACGCTCTGTCTGTGGTTTCATGTCTTTAACCAGCATCTTGCTACATTCGGAGCATTGTTTCATTGAGGTTCACACAGTTCCACATCTTGTGAGGCTGTTTTTAATGCTAGTCTCATATCTCTTCTGTCCAGCATTGCCTTGATGTCAGCCATGCATTTCTTCCACATCCACAACGCCCAATCATAATTAAAATCTTGTAGGAAAGCAGAGCCGAGGAAGCTAATTAGGGACAAACACTCTTTTTCTTCAGCTCAAATCAAAAAGGAAAGAGAAAGAAGAGAAAAGCACCGACTTTCCTCATACTCCTGCCACATGTGGGAGGGGGGCAAGGAGGAGGGGCCACTGGGGAAAAACAACTGAGGTTTTTTTTCTGTTGGCTTTTTTTTTCTTTTTGATCATCATGGTAAAGATGACAGATATTCTTTTCTGTTTCTTTCTCACCATCAAGCAATCTGGATGGGAACATTTTGGATCCTAGGCAGAGTAATTAACTGGCTGTACAGAGAGTGTGGCCTATAGAGCACAGAACAAAGACGTGGGTGTCTGGACACTTCCTGTGCTAAAACGACAGGTCGCTGTTAAACGAGCCACTTTTTTTCCCTAGCTGGGTAATTATGGGCTAGCCTTGCTGTCAGATGTGTGCCTGAGTCCATGTGAGTTGTGTACCTTCATTACTTGTGTGTGTAATGTATGAGGATAAATTTTTCTATCAAGCTACATCATTCATCTGGTTAACTTTCCAGTTTAGAGTAGGCCAGGATAAAGACAATACACACACATACACACACACACACCTTCTAAGCCACTCATCCTTCTGGATCACAGGGTAGCCTATCCCAGCAGTCATTGGGTGGAAGGCAAGATACACCCTGGACAGGCACAGACATATACATTCACACCCACACTCTTGCTGTGAGGTTCCAAACACATTGGCGTTTATTTTCGAATCTATGACGTAAAGTAAATTAAGGGGGATCTGTGGTTAAATTAGCATTACAGTGCATACCAGAGAGAAATAACACAGGCAGTTTGTAAACATATTTTGTAAGCTGTTTCACTGTAAATTAGACCTCTCTGATTCTCTCTGAGTTCTTTTACCAAGAACCTACCATCCCTATCGTACAGGCCTAGTACAGTCATGGGCCCTTAAGATGGAGTCATGTTCTATATGACGTGTTGCTGCAACTTCTTAAAAGTGCAGTTGGCCACTTCTTTAGTGGTGAGAAAAATGGTAGAATTTATATGAGAAGATGGAAGAATACCTCTCATCCCCATCGCTAAGGGTGTTCCCAACATCAATCACTTTGTGCTCACTCTTTTTATGATTATTTTAGGGTTATGATTCTTGTTTTGGAAGAATGGCTCTAGGAAAAGCACGAATATATAGGATCATTAAATTACGTGGATGTTTCTTTCATGGTGAAAAAAGTTCTTTCATATTTATAAAAAGGTTCTAATCTTATCTACATTATGTATAAAATCTATAGGAATATAGTAGAGCCAGGTATGGTGGAACTAGAAAATTAGATGAAAATTCTATAATGTCCTCTGAGTATAGGTAGGTTTTCATTTTTTAATTTTTTGATGGGATACATCCATCTCTTTTTCAGTTAAAGAAAAAAGTCCCACACAAATGGTTAAAAATAAGTGTAATTATTAATTTCAGCCATTCACCCCCATTCATTGAGAACTCACTCACAGGTACCTTGGTGTTCTGCAGTCATGTTTTTGAGATAAAAAGAGAACCAGGAACTGGCTAGGCTCCCTTTTGATTGTGGAAGAATTAGCTACATCATTTCAATTCTGAAAGAATTAGCTACTGCCTATGAAAAAAATAACTACAGCCTTGTATGTCCGTGTTCGTCATTACCTCATCAGAAGTTTCAGATGGAATCTCTAGTTTGAGACTAGCATGACTTTACATATTAGCTGTCTTCCAAAAGGTTAGGAGAAAAAGGTTGGTCATGGGTTGTGCTGCCCTAGGAAGACTTCTTGTTTGTACTACATAATACAAAACTGAGCGGTCTACTAAAGCAAAGGATGAAATTTGGTGAAGAAAATATTGAATGATAGTAAGCTGCCAAAAAAAGCTTGTAATTGAATGATATCCTGCCAGCTAAATGTCCAACCATCCTAGTAAGAATTACAATAGTGTATAATGTATTTTACCATACATCAATATCATATATATATATATGGGCGGCACAGTGGCGCGGTGGGTAGCGCTGTCGACTCACAGTGAGGAGGGCCTGGGTTCGATTCCCCTGCCGGGTGACCGGATGGAGTTTGCACACGGATTGTTGGATGACTGCTGGGATAGGCTCCAGCACTCCGACCCTGACGGGGAAGTGGCTTAGACAATGGATGGATGTGTGTATATGTACTCAACTAGCATGTTATTAGGAACATCTGTACACCTATACATTTATGCAATTATCCAGCTTGCAATTGTGTGGCAGTAGTACATAAAATAATACAGATATGGGCTTCAGGTAATGCTCATATCAACCATTAGAATGGGGAAAAAGTGGGATCTCAGTGATTTGGCCATGGCATGATTGTTGGTGCCAGACGGGCTGGGTCAATTTTGTTGATCTCCTGTGATTTTCACACACAATAGGCTCTAGAATTTACTCAAACTTAGGGACGGGTATTAAGAACCGGTACTAAATTGACTGACTGGTCAGTACCGAAATATTGATAAGCTCCTGGACAAACAGTGCTGCTATCAGTATTCATGTAACATTAATTCATTCTACATAGCAGACATTGAAATGATTGGTGCTAGATTGGACCAGCAGGAGGGGCACAGCATTAACTAATGCCAAACATCATTTTGTGCTCTCCAGTCATGGCTGAAAGGGTAAGATGTGTAAAAGTGTAGGCTCTCTTTAGTAAATTTAATAATATGCAGTTAAATGCATTATATGTAAAGCGGTAGCTGTGTGCCTAAAGGGCTGACACCATCAACCTCGTGAAACAACATACAAATACAATATTTTATAAATCTGAAGCAGTGCAGCGTGTTTGCTTTGGCAAAGTGGCTGCTGGACCCATGTGCCTCCCGGTGTTCTGATGAGTTGTGATACCTTACTGAAATGTAAAGTGCATGTTTTAGGTAGCACTCTACATAAAACACTAGGTAGGATATTACCCATCACAAATTTTAACAGCATTAAAACCACAAAGCTAAAGTGGTATTGGTTGGGATAGTGTAGTGGTTAACGCCTTCTACACTGTAGGCTGGGGTTCAATCCCCACCTGGGTAAACACCTTACACTATACCAATAAGAGTCAATACTCCTAACAATACTCCTCCCGCCTTTGCCTACCTGTGTAAAATGATCAAATTGTAAGTCGCTCTGGATAAGAACGTCATCCAAATGCTGTAAAGTCAGATTTTTATTTACCAGCTTCTTGTTTTCATTTTTCTGTGCTACTTTAAATGGTGCAGCAGTTACATGCAGGCATTCAAAAAAAGACTGCATCAGATTTGTGTTAAAAAATACAGGTAGGGTAGTTTTTGAAAATGTTACCAGTATTAAAATAATAACTTGCAAATTCTGATAGCCTAAAACAGCTTTTCAGGAGGAAATAGTAGTATTAAGCTGAATTTCTATTTAATTCAAATTTGGTAGCTAGCACAATATAAATCACTAACTGCTAGGTAACCTATGTTTGAACTTGGTGTGAGCTGTTCTGACAACCTGGCGTAACTAATTTTGTATTGCTTATGTTAATAATATAATACTGTAGGCAGATGACTACAGCCTTTTCACATTTTTTTATATTTGAATCTTTTCACATCTTTTCATGTCATTTCTTTTTGTACCAAATTACAGAGAGTAGAATCAAAGGGTATTGAGTCTCAGTATCGGCAAGCAGTCTCAATATCAGTAGTGATAAAATCCCAGTGATACCCATCCCTACTCAGAATGGTACATTGCAGAATGGCTACACCATTTGGGCTGACATAAAGGCTAAATTAAATAACCACTCTGTGCAATTGTGGTGAGCAAAATACACAGCATGTTGAACCTTGAGGTGGAGGTTATTCTATCCTTATTGTGTGTAGCTTAACACAACTTGACAGATGGCTAAACAGCTGGGATTGAATGAAGAGCTGGACCAAAGGCTTTTCAGTATCTTCCGTGTTTATCCAGATTCTCAAATCTTTTTTGTGAAACTGCAAACAAACAAACACACATATCTTCAGTTTTGGAAGACATCAGTATGGTTACAAAATAGATCACTGAGATATTTGTAAAGCAACATGCTCTGTATCCACACAGTATGTGATATAGAAAGGCATCTAACATTACTAACAGCATTTACTACTAACAGCTCAAGACAATGTATGCAATGTTCTACTCATCAGTATCTTAAAACATAATGCACAAAGTTTTACTCACAAACAGTGCTGTCTAAGGCACAAAATGTGAGGATGGACAGAGATAATGTGACACTTTTTAATCCCACAAATGGGGAAATTTCACCTCCGCATTTAACCCATCCATGAATTGAAATACACACTACACCACACTAGGGGACAGTGAGCACACTTGCCCAGAGTAGCGGGCAGCCCTATCCACAGTGCCCGGGGAGCAATTGGGGTTAGGTGTCTTGCTCAAGGACACCTCAGTCATGGACTGTTGGCACTGGGGATCAAACTGGCAACCTTCCGATGACAGGGCCAGCTCCCTCCGGTAACCTCCATCCAACTACTGCCCCAGAGGAGGTGCACCGTTCCCGGAGGTACTGCAATACCAGGTCAATGCGTGGAGCAGATGGAGCAAGCCCCTCTTCCATCTCCCTGCTCTAAAAAACAATTTAATATGTAGTCCTCATATAGAGGACATATCAGATATTAAATTGATAAGAACACATACTACCCTTGATCTTAGCCAAAAGGCTGAGAAGCCATGAAATTACACCTGCTTCATCACAAACACAGCTCGAATCCAAGAGGCTGCACTGACCTTAACCCTCATCATGCGACTTAACTAGCAAATCAGAATTAAGTAACACTTGTGCCTGACCTTAGCAGTGCAATCTAGTGGCTGTAAAATAGAATACTCAATGTATAAAAGAACAGTCACAACAGAAGAGGACCATGTTGGGTTTCCCTTCAGTCAGCCAAGAAAGGAAAGTTGAGTCCCGAGTCCCAAGTGCCGCTGAGCTGCCAGCTGGGAGCGGTAACGTGGAGGCAGAGCGGCGAGCTCTTATTCCCTCTCGGCTCGGCTGCTCAGCTGATGTTGATCTGGCTGGCAGCGTGAGCGCCTTTTAAAAACAGCTGAGAGGGAACAGAGCAAGAGAGAGAGAGGGACGAGCAACAGCACCAAAAGACAGCGGGAGTGCTGAAAAGCTTATTTAGGAGAAGGACTGAAGTAGGACTGAAAAGTCTGGCTGAAGCTACTGAAAAGTGGCTTGCATAGGTTTTGTTTGCTGCATCTATTTTGTGTGAATTAAAACATGGCTTCTGCAAACATGAACCCTGCCTCCAGCTTCTTCCTTGAGCCTGGGGTAGCACACGCGGTGCTACAGGGTTGTATAAGACGTGCCAGCTGTTCATGGCATAAATATTATTGATTATTGCAGATACATTTTAATTTGCTTTATAAGTAGCCTTTGATTTTCCAATAACTGATACGATAAAGATAGGCCAACTTGGAGATATAATCCCTCCACCAGGTCCTAGGACAACCCCAGAGTCTTGTCCCAGTAGGTTGTGCCTGGTACACCCCCACCAGGAGGCATCCAGGGGGCATCCGGATCAGATGCTTTTTTAACTCCTCCATCTGGGGCAAGTCCTTTCCCCTTCCCTGGAGTGAGCATGCCATCCTTTTCTTGGCTAGGACCATGAACTCAAGGTGCTGATACCAACCACACGCAGCTGCAAACCACTCCAGTGAGTACTGGAGGCATCCAAAAGAACAACATCACATGCAAATAGCAGAGACGCCACCCTCCGGCCTCCAAACTACCCCCCTGACCTCAGCTACACCTTCACACCCTGTCCATGAATATCTCTAACAAGAGTGGAGACAAGGCAGAACCCTGGCCAATGCTAACACTAAAAGCTTTCTCCAAGTCCACAAAAAACATTTAGACTGGGTGGGCAAACTCCCTCAACAATCTGTGAGAAGGTGAAAAACTGGTCCATTGTTCCACGGCCAAGACAGAATCCACATTTTTCCTCATCAATCTGAGGTTCAACTATAAGCTGAAGTCTCCTTTCCAGCACCTTGGCAGGGAGGCTGAGCAGTGTGATACCCTGATGGTTGGCACACACCCTGCAGTCCCCTATCTTAAAAATAGGGAGCACGACCCCAGTCTGCCAGTCCAATGGTACTGTTCCCGAGAACCATGCAATATTGCAGAGGCGTGTCAGCCACCACAGCTCCACAGTATCCAGAGCCTTATGCATCTCTGGACAAATCTCCTCCACCCCTGGTGCCTTGCCACTGAAGAGCTTGCCAACTACCTCACTGACATCAGGGAAATGGAGCTTGACACAGCAGAAGCCTCTGGCCTTGATTCCCATGAGGAAGGCATGGGTCCTGGATTAAGGAGTTCTTCAAAGTGTTCCTCCTTCCACCAACTAAGAATAACCTCATTTGAAATCAGAGTTTCTCCACCCCTACTGGCTACAGCTTGGGCGCAGCCACCCCAACCGCTCCTGAGTCGCTGGACAGTTGTCCAGAACCTCCTTGAGGCCCACTGAAAGTCTTTTTTCATGGCTTCACCAAACTCCTCCCATACCCTGGATTTTGCTTCTGGCACTGTTGCTGTTGCCACCTTTTTTGCTTATTGGTACCTATCTGCTGAGTCGGGAGTCCTTCAGGCCGTCCAGTCCATTAAGTCCCCTACCTCCTCTAGGACAAGTTCTCCTGGAGGTGGGAGTTAATTTCATTCCAAACAGGGGCCTCTGACAATCATTCCCAGTACACCCTCACTATTCACTTGGACTGACCATCAGTCTTTCCTGCCATCTGACCCAACTCACCACCAGATGGTGATGAGTTGACTGCTCAGCCCAAGTCTCCAGACCATATGGTCCCAAGTCAGATGAAATGACAACAAAGTCGATCAATGACTCAAGGAGCTCAAGGAGGATTGACCCAAGGAGCTCTGGTACCATGTACAGTTATGAACATCCTTGTGTTCAAACTTGGTGTTTGTTATGAATAGTTCATGCTTGGCACAGAAGTCCAATAGCAATTCACCATTTGAGTTTAGATCGGGCAGGCCATTTTTCCCAATCATGCCTCTCTAGGTCTCCCAGTCATTGCCAACATGAGCACTGAAGTCTTCCAGTAAGACTATGGAGTCAGTAGGCAGGGCCCTTTCCAGAACCTCACCCACTCACTCCAAGAAGGCCGAATATTCCGACCTATTTTTGGTGCATAAGCACACACAACAGTCAGAGTTTTCCTCTCTACGATTTTAATTCACATTGAGGCAACTGATCCCCTGTGCTGGACCTTGCAGTGGTGTGCCCACATGGTCCCCCCACCTTGCCTCTTCGGGCTGAGCCCAGCCAGGTTATGTAGGCTGCCTGGCCACCAGGTGCTTGCTGAGGGACGCTACCCCCAGGGTTTTTAGATCAATTCCTTAACTTTTGATTCATCACATCAAAAATAACAAGTTATAATAACAGTCTGTAAGCCTGTTAGTGAAATTACATGATTCTAAAAAGTTAGCCTAGAGTAATACTGTGTGGATGGTTGAGAATAGTTAAGGGTTGAATTAATTTTTTTATTCATACAATCGACATAAATTTCACAAATACCTTTTTTTCAGAACAGTTTTCCACTGTTCTTACAATGCTTCCTCAGGTCAATGTTTTAACAATATGTGATTGTAAATGGATTCAAATAGTCAGTGGCACACATTGTATTTGTCAAACTGTGCTTGGTCCCTCTCACTCTTGCATGTTATATATGAGACATTGTAGATAAAGTCCCCTGACACCAATTATCCATATCAAACCATCATTAGTTTCTACCAACATTGCTGATTGAATTCTGCCCCAGATTGTGTGTGATGTTTAAGCAAAAGAACATGAAAGGGAGTGTGGTGTCGCGAAATAACATTACGGCTGTGATTTGGTCGCAGTAGATCATCACAGTAATGATATTACAGTGATAACACACAACCTCGAGTGTTCTATTGCTTTTATACAACAGTTAAATAAATAAAGTAAGAAATTAATAAAGTGGGCAGTGAATGTGTCATTTAATATGTTTTAATGTCAGCTATTCTTTCCACCAAATTATAATTCCTTAACAAGCAGCTTGTTGCTACGTCAGAGTAATGAGCTCCGCTCATTCGCTGCACAGCCGGCAGTTCGTTCTCCAGCTCAACTGACAGTTTTGAGTCTATGTAAGGAACTGACCAATGAGAGTCTGAACAAAAAACAAAAAAACAAAATGCTTCTCAACCAATCAGGCCATATCTCTCTCTCTCTCTCTCTCTCTCTCTCTCTCTCAGTTCATGAGCTTCTATTTTCCATTCATCTTCCAAACATGTGATTGTAGTGGCTAGAGGAGCTGGGACTCACAGTCTAAAGGAAGACATCAGCATGCTCCTTCCTCTGCTTTGACTGACTGCAGTACACAGCCCCTTGTCATTACCACCTCCTGCTCCCTCAGCAAACCTGCTCTGCTCTCGGATGAATGGAAATTAATTATTGAATTCTGAAAGTAATTGTTGGGGGTTGTATAAACTACAGTAAAACACTTTATGACATTCATATGCTCTCTGTCACCTCATAAACAAGATGAATGCTATAATACTGCAAAATGTGTTTCATTTAGATTTAAGAAAAAACATTAAGTCACAGGCCTTGGCATTCATTAAGCATCTAAACTTTTCTGTGAGGAATAAAGACACTGAGTAGCACTTGATATTAATAATTTCAAGAGCGAGTATATAAGGCATTTACAATACAGCCATACACTCCCGTGTTATGCTGTACATATTCTATACAAGGTCATCAAGCAAAAGCCTTTAGCTTCATCACTGGAGACTAAAAATGTGAAGCTCCCGCTTAGGCAGAAGTTAAATAAATTATGATATAAAGTAAAATATCTTCTTGAAAATAAATAAGGCTAGGACTAGCTGCACTTTTAAAAATAAAGTTGTAAGAAAGGGCTTGTTGGAGCAGTGTCATAGTACTACAGTGATTCTTTAAAGAACAATTTCTGTAAATGAGATATGGAAAAACCTTTCATAAGGTTTACAGAATATTGAGATACTGAGATGGATGGACTTGTATCTTTGTCTCTCAAGTCTTCACTATTCTACCAATGTTTTCATTTACAAAATTTCACTAAAGATGCCATTCATTTGAGAGAAAAGAGCAGGCCAGTTGTGTGCTTTTGTTTTTTCATCATCAATTCATGTTAGCTAGACAAATACAGTAATATTTGTGTATTAAATTTATTTACAATACATAAGTTTTAACTTAACTAATGCCTTTCATTTAGTTGTCTGGAATGTGTTTTTGGTTAGCACAAAGTGATTAGCCCCTAACTTATTTACTAGAATTACTCTGGCTGACTTGCTGTTAAACATACAACCCCAATTCCGAAGAAGTTGGGAGGTTGTGTAAAACATAAATAAAAACAGAATACGATGATTTGCTAATCATTTTAAACCTATATTCAATTGAATACACTAAAAAGATATTTAATGTTCAAACAGATAAACTTTATAGTTTTTTGTAAATATTTACTCATTTTGAATTTGATGCCTGCAACATGTTCCAAAGAAGTTGGGACAGGGGCATGTTTACCACTGTGTTAAATCACCTTTACTTTTAACAGCACTCAATAAGCATTTGGGAACTGAGGACACTAATTGTTGAAGCTTTGTAGGTGGAATTCTTTCCCATTTTTTCTTGATGTACAACTTCAGTTGCTCAACAGTCCGGGGTCTCCAGTGTCGTACTTTACGCTTCATGTTGTACCACACATTTTCAATGGGAGACAGGTCTGGACTGCAGGCAGGCCAGTCTAGTACCTGCACTCTTTTATTACGAAGCCACGCTGTTGTAACACATGAGCTTGAGCCCAGAGAAGCCGGCGGCGTTTCTGGGTGTTGTTGATATATGGCTTTCACTTTGCTTTGCAGAGTTGCCCTTGTAGATGGAGCGACGAACTGTGTTCAGTGACAGTGGTTTTCTGAAGTGTTCCTGAGCCCACGTGGTAATATACATTACAGAATGATGTCAGTTTATAATGCAGTGCCGCCTGAGGGATCAAAGATGATGGGCATTCAATGTTGTTTTTCTGCCTTGCTGCTTACTTGCAGAGATTTCTCCAGATTCTCAGAATCTTTTGATGATATTATGGACTGTAGATGATGGAATCTCTAAATTCTTTGCAATTGCACATTGAGAAACGTTGTTCTTAAACTGTTGGACTATTTGCTCACACAGTTGTTCACAAAGTTGTGAACCTCACCCAATCCTTGCTTGTGAACGACTGAGCCTTTCAGGGATGCTCCCTTTATACCCAATCATGACTCTCACCTATTTCCAATTAACCTGTTCACCTGGGGAATGTTGCAAACAGGTGTTTTTTGAGCATTCCTCAACTTTCCCTGTCTTTTGTTGCCCCTGTCCCAACATCTTTGGAACGTGTTGCAGGCATCAAATTCAAAATGAGTGAATATTTGCAAAAAACTATAAAGTTTATCCATTTGAACAGTAAATATCTTGTCTTTGTAGTGTATTCCATTGAATATAGGTTGAAAAGGATTTGCAAATCATTGTATTCTGTTTTTATTTATGTTTTACACAACGTCCCAACTTCATTTGAATTGGGGTTGTAGATAGATAAACACATATATGCTGTTAAGTACTTGTGGATGTCCACCTGCTCCTAGCTTCGTATTGAGAACAGAAATTCACAGTCATAATGTTTGTATCAAGTATGTGCTTAGTAAAACTAATTCAGCAAGAGAGGAATTGGTTATTCTTTAGCCTCCTCCATTCAACTGAGCTGCTGTAGACCTTTTCCCTCCATCAGGAGATATCACATTACCACTGACCGAGATGATCTCCATTATTGATTTTTTAGATTCTAGCTGATTTCATTAACAATGGCACATTCATGTGTTTACAAAAATAGCCTTCGTCTGCTTCCTAAGATATACCAACTTTCATCTAACTACAAACAGAACACAAATATTGTTACGTTTAAATGTCTTTAATTAAACGTATTAAAGGTCTCAGTGAACTTTAACTTCATGTGTCCAACTATTTAAAGCATCATATGTAATGGAGCATTTTTTACAGTGGAATGTTTAAGTGAGTTGATTATGGTACGGTCATACATGATGTACATTTCAAGACTGGAATCATTTCTTCTAGTAAACAAACAACAACAGGCATCTTAGACAATGATATGTAAAGTTATTTATCTGAGCAGTAAGTGTTTATATGTTCCCCAACACTAACATTTTAATGAACACAGATAAACAAATCAAAAATCCATTTTACTATGTGTCTAGTGTTTACTGTGATATCAATACCGATTTGATTAAATCAATCTGTCATTTAATTAAATCAGGTTCTGCAGTGAGAAGTCAGGACATAAACCGGTGTTCTACTAATTGTATTCATCTAACCTACATAATAAATATCTTTTCAGCCATAGAACACTTTTTACAGTATTTTTGTTATTTATATTTATGCCAATGTTATATAGCAAACTAAATACATTAGATGCTAGTGGGTGGAAGGCCATGCCTTTTTTAATTAATTTAAAGTCATTTTTATAGTGGGGCAGGTTGGATTCATTGATTTTGCACAGTGACCCACAAGATCCTAGATACACTGCTCAGCATGAATCACAGTGGCAGTGTAAATGAGTGAGTAGTGAGAAATGACATACCTTGGGGGAACAAAGAGAGAGAGAGAGAAAAATAGAGAGAGCGCTTCTCAGACACCATGACTTTCCTTGTCCTTGCAACGATATCTTGTTATTTCTGGCTCCATATCTAAAGAGAATTATGGCACTGTGTTTGGAGCAGGGGGATGCAGGATGTGACAAAGAGGTGGTGATAGGCTAGGTGAGTAAGAGAGAATGACAGAGGGAGAGAGAAAGCAAGAGAGAGCGTAGCTTTACTCTTAAGCTCTGCTTGATTTGCACTTTTCCCTAGTGGCCAGTTTGACAAGAGGAAGTCAGGTAGGTGAGAGATAAAATGATATGATTAATTGTGACAAGACACTTCCCTCATCCTATTCTGACAAAGTTTTAGTGCACCATGACAGCAAGGCTGTGTGGGAAGACAGGATGAAGCTGTGCCTCAAATGAATATCTTACTCTTTTTGTGGGTAAGTGCTAGATAGCAGAATGTGCAGAATGGTTCCTATGGAGCATTGGAGTTAGTCTGAAGGCCACTGCAGGGCACAGTTTTCATTAGATGAATGAAAAGCTTGAGACAAAATAATTACTTGATAAGATAATTTAGGTTAAGTAATAGGGAACTCAGCACAAAATCATTATTTTTAAAATGCATAAAATGTAACCTTAAATCAACGATTAGCTTATTGTTACTTGTTTTCCTTAGGGAACAAAGAAATTAGGCTATTGCAAGTCCTCTGCAAAAAAAGCTGCTCCATTCTACAGTGAAATATGTAGGTCAGAGAGGAACACACTGAGGAACTCTCACATCCCTGCTGCAAAATGATAGTCATGTGTAATTAGCCATATTTCTGATCAATAAGGAAAAAAGCACATTTTAAACTTTCTCTGTGAGAACAGACTGCTGATGCTGACCTAACTGTATGCATGCACTGAATTTCCAGATTATTATGAATTGCTACTTTGTATCTTCACACATTAGGGTTTTTTTATCATACCTATCATGTAGTTAGACTTAACTTTAGTTTTGTCCTTCAAATTTTTAGCCTGGGGCACCTGGAATCATCTGTAACGCTTGTGTTAACAGACTAAAAACAGACTGTGCTTTCTTATACAAAATATGAGCCAATTTGAAACAAACAAAGGTTTTTTTTGACTGTGGAAACCAAACCATGTTTAAAGAATCCAATCTTTTAGCCACATAAAACTAAAGGCAGAAACAGATCTAGATCAACAATCATAATCTGATAATCTTTGAAAAAGTTGGGTGGCCCTCACTAGCAACATGGCAGGAAACACATTGGGTTATTTTTATTTATAAAACACTATCTGGCCACATGTGAGCATGTATTTCTTCAATGATGTCTATTAATAACAGTAATTATCGCTGGTGTGACTCAGCCATTTTACACTTCTACTTACTTACTAACCACCTCCACTCTTATTTTCATTATTCTAGCTATTTTATTTTATTTTATTTTTCCCCCATTTATGCTTTGCTTATGTATTATTATTCCTATTCTTATTCTTGTTTTGATTATGATTATTTTATTATTCTTTCAGTAATTTATTTATATTTATATTATATTAAATTTTGGTTTCCTTTTAAAAATTTATCCTACTTTCGTTTGTTTAACATTTTAGTTAAGGTTTCATTATTGTTTTATATTTTCTACAGTTTATATGTATCTTTATAGGTGTCATTTTTATATTTACATGATTTTAATCATTTTCATTATTAAGTTTACTTTTACTATTTGATCTGTTTATCATCAATCCCTTTTCACTATATTAACTCAGCAACGTTGAAAATAAGGGTCACAATCAATGTTCTCTGAGGTTAAATAAAGGGTGATTGGTCACATTTTACATTAAGGGTACATGACCTGCCATGTGTTAATTAAGCATGCAAAAAGTATGTGAGTATACATCAGTCTACTGCTCCTGTTTGTGCAATTTATATTATTACCTATGACATACTGTTACAACATAATGTGTTTATTGAGTTTATTTAGACAAAATATGCATTTTATTTGATTAAAACTGTGAATTATATCATAATATACCACCGATATTATGAAAAATATATACCACCTTTAAAAAAATTAAAATGCATTTCCCATTATTCACAGCATTTTAGAATGAAACTCTTTAACTGTTTCTGCAGCTGGAAATTACAACTATTTTTCTTTGCCAGTAGGTGGCAGTAATTGGGATAATTGTTATATGTTAAGTGGCCATGTAGACCACATCCTGCAAACGATGCAATCCCTGAATTAAGACACTCTGAGAGTCTTGAGTAAATATCTCTATTAAACTGTTAACTCGGTTTAATTTATTAATTAATTTGACAGATTATTAGAGTTATTAGAGTTATTCACACGCGCCTTCCACCCAATGACAACTGGAATTGGTTCCAGCACCCCCCAACCCCCAAGCCCCCAATATATATATATATATATATATATATATATATATATATATATACACACACACACACACACACACACACACACACACATATATATATATATATATATATATTTGCCTTTGGGTTTTTGCCCCAATCGAATTAATCATGAGTTAAATTATGTTTTTACATTTACGTCCCTGCTACAAACAAGCACTTGCACTTTATTTACTGTATTTAGCACCTACTGTACAATTTCAATGAAAATGATAAGAAGTGCTGTGTTACAATTTACCCCATGGGTATTACTTGTTTGGGGCACTGGCAAGCAAGTGGGGCAACATTTCACACAGAGGAGTTTACAGTGCAAACAAAACCCTTGGGCAGGGTGTATTAAATTCAACAGGGGTAAGTATGGGATTCACTATTGACTGAGATTAGGGAAACTGCTGGTGGTACAATAGGATTTCTCTTGGATTCCACCTAGTCACACTCAGAGTTGAGGTCCTCTGGAAGTCCAGGCAAGGGGAAATTGGCTCCTTGGCATCTGTAAAGTTGACAAAATTGGTAAGGGCTCAATCCATTTTTTGAGTAGATTGATATGAAATGTTTTTCTTCCTCATTTGCTTCAACCAGTAATTCACTGGACCCACCTTTTCTTTGATGACACAGGTGCCTCGGTTTGGGTGCGATACACTGATGTGTATACTTGTTTTAGTTTGAGAAGAGGTCAACGAGTCCTAGGCTCAGCGCACAGGAGCCAGACCTCTTTTCCTCCTGGCATATTTAAAGGCTCTGGAGGCTTTAAAATCAGTGTTGAAAGCAAGAAAATCTCCCCCTATTAGGAGGGGAACTGGGAGATCAGGAACCAAAGCAATCGTTAGTGGTCACTCTTGCTGTCTGCCCCCCATCTGGATGTGTGTGGTGGGGAAATGTACATTCCCACGAACACAGGCGACAGGAAAATGTTAATCAGAAATAGCCAACCAGTTAATCAGTGGGCATGGGTTCATTCCAAGGGCTACCTAGCCCAGTGTAGGGTTGTGGGATGAGGTTTGTTAATTTTGGTATTATGACCCTGTCTGATTCTATCTGTGGGCATTAAAAATCCTTGCATGTAGGGGGAGTGCTGCTCTCTCTCTTGATTGGTTGTAGTATTCTGAGGATGTTCCACATATTCAGTGGCCTCCACCATTTCCTTAGGGGTTGAAACTGTCTTTAACCCTTGTGTAGTTACCACATATTTAAAAAAAAATCAATGCAGCCATAAAAATTTATTTAAAAATACCAATTGTTTAAAATATCACAAGTGGTCAGCATAGGATTCTGCTTTAGCAGCTGTAGCCCATCAGCAGCCTGTCCATGTTGTTCACCCTCACACACATGCATACATATACAAACAAATACACACACAGACACACACACATGCACACACACACAAACACACACACTCACACACACACACACACACACACACACCAACAGCAGGCCATGTAGGAGGAGACCAGAGTGAAGGGACCTCCACGCTTTTATTCCCCTTGGATTCACCTGAACAACATGTGTAACATAAATGTGTAGGGGTGTATGATTGAAATCATTGAAGTCATTGATATGTGCTATTTTATATGTTCTTGACAGAAAATGAGTAAAGGCCAAGCAATCTAGGGTTGAAATATTAATAAATCACAACATTTTTTTTTGGTAAACATTGAAAATGGGTCCCACAGACCAGAACACCACACAAGGGTTATTTTGTGCTATGTATTTGAATGCTGTCAGCTTGCTGAGGAGCTGATGAGCCATTCTCATTGGATCTGGAAGCGGGAGCACGGCCGCTGCACATCACAAGGTGAGGAGCTCTCTCTCACCTTTTTTAGGATAATCATTTGTCTTTTTTTTTTGGTAAATTTTTGCACATTCATTCAGAAAGGCATTTGTGAGTTCAGACACTTATGTTGTGATGAGAGGGCCTGTCTCACAATCTCTGTTCTAGTTCATCCTAAAGATGGAGTTGAGGTTAGGGCTCGGTGCAAGCCAGTCAAGTTCTTCCACAACAAACTCACTCAACCATGCCTTGGTGCCTTGCTTTGTGCACTGCGGCACAGTCATGCTGGAACACAGAAGGGCCTTCCCCCAAGCTGTTCCCACAAAGTTGGAAGTGTACAATTGTCCAAAATGTATTGGTAACCTGAAGCATTAAGACTTTCCTTCATTGGATCTAAGGGGCTTAGGCCAATCCATGAAAATCAACCCCATAAATCCACTAAACAGTTGGCACAATACAGTCAGGCAGGTGAAGTTCTCCTGGCATTCGCCAAACTCAGACTCCTTCATCAAACTGCTAGATAGTGAAGCGTGATTCATCACTCCACAGAATATATTTCCACTGCTCCAGAGTCCAGTGGTGGTGTGCTTTACACCACTCCCCCAAACACTTGGCTTTGTGCATTCTGATCTTTGGTTTGTGTGTAGCTACTCAGCCATGGAAACCCATTTTGTGAAGCTTCTAATGCACAGTTGTTTTATTGATGTTGCTTCCAGAGGCAATTACGAACTCAAAAATGAGCTTCCACTGTTGTTGTTTCTCCACCCTTTCTGTCACACTCAGGCATGTGCGAGACAGGAGCATCCACAATTGTGCTGGACAAACCTTACTTAAATCCTTAAATCCTTAAGTATTATTCTGATTTTCCTAGCGTGGCTCACGTCGCTAAGGCTACATAGGCATAATTTCAGTCGCACACAGAGGGCACTCACTCGACGCATGTGTGTTCTGTTGGAAATAAGTAACATTTGTGCTAATTCTTAAAGCATTCCAACCTTATTTACTGTCAATACTGTCAAATAGACTATATATTAATATGTTAACGCATTATATTAACTAATGAAATACAATAAAGTATGATTTAAAATTGATGTCATGTCATGTTCAAAATTATTACCTCCGTTATTTTATTACATGATGTTAAACTATCTTGTTAAATATTTAACCAAGGAAACAAACTTTTTGCAGTGCTGTTTGTTTATCAGATGATGTGTTGGTTTACCTTTAGCAGATTACATTACTGGTAAGCTATTGGATATGAATGATTTTACAATTAAATAATACAAATCCCAACCAATTAACATAATTAATGAAAATTAAAATGATAGATTTTATGCAAAATTATACAATTATACAAAAGTATACATTCTTTAATATGCTGAGCATGTTTAGTACTATTTTTGACATTGTTTATGTGCCTATGTGGATGAAGCATGAATATGTTAAGCCATGAAATAAATAAATAGCACATTGTGCAATCTTTCAATCTGAGCTCAGCCCCAAAACAATTGAAAAAATCTCTAATATAGCATTTTGGTAAACATATTTAACCTGCTGAATTTCCTGCAGATGAGTGTATTGGTTATTAGCCTATAATTTTTAGTAGTCTACATTATCTCCAAACAAACATTATGCATTATAGAAAGGGTTTAAATAATATATCTAGTCAAGGTATTAATTAATAGAAGAAGTTAGAAATATATTAATACTTAATAATTACCTTTATTAATGACTATTTATATCTGATGCAGTTCTTTGTTAATGTATACACTTCATTATTTCCTGATGTGTTAGCACCATGCATTAATTCACTATGATGAAAGCATTAGTTAATTATTAATGCATGCTTACTTGTGGACCAGTATTGTAAAGTGTTACCAGTGATTCAACAGCGGATAGGCACTGAGTGTGAGTGTGACTGAAACACCTGAGCTCAATAATTAAGAAGGGTGTCCCAATACTTTTGTCCATATAGTGTATACTTTCCAGCCATGCTACATTATATATTATCTATCTATAAGGCAGACAGACTGCTCAGTTGACAGATACACATGCACATCAAATTCTATATAAAAACTGATATAGACTGTGTGAAACAATGAAAAATTTATTTTTGTTCACTGTTGGACAGCAAAGAAAAACCATCACACATCAGTAAAATGTGGAACATTATTTTCGCTTTACCAACTGTTAATGTCAATTTCATTTACTTACATGAACATATCAAACAAAATTTATTTTATTTTATTTATTTGTGTTTACCAAATGTGGCTTGTTTGTAATACTGTGAAACTCCACAGTAAGGAGCCTGTACTTAAGCCTAGCTAACACTTGCTGTTACATACTGCAAAACAGCGCTAAGTTGTAGGCAACAAGATGCTGATTAAAATAATTATTATTATTATGATTTCCACAAACAGCTTTTATGGTTGACTCATGCTAGAAAATGTGATAATGTTGTCACATGCAACATTATGACATTGTATAACAAAAAAAGAAACATGGAGTTATACCTTCACTGTAAAACAGTCAGTGTCAATGTTCTCCTGTGATTAAGCATGAGTGACAAGATAAGTGGCATGTAACAGTACTGGCCTAGAGTAAACTCCGTTCTTTCCTAACATCATAAAAAGCTTTAGCAGTGTTAAATCATGTCTGCTACACACAAATACAGCCAAAGTGGTCTGTGTGACAGTAATCTTTTAGTATTAGTGCATTCTGAAGCAACTGAGGTGTCTTTACACTCATCTTGTATTTGTTATTTCATTTCATACGTAAAGTCAGATCCTCTGATTATGTGTGTGTGCTCTGTTGAGAGCCTCACTTGAGGGAGCTAATGTATACAAATGCCAAGGGTATGAGCCTTTTCAGATGTTTCCCTTATATGAACGTATGGATGTGTGCGTTAAGTATGTGCGTACATTCAGCATAAAAGCAGAGGCAGCTTTTACAAAGAGAGAGATCCCACATTTGGCCTCTGGGACTCCCACATGGCTACAGCACTATCTTTTAATTTGAAATAAAGTTGTTCATGTTTAAATCCAGATAGTGTCTACAGAGCTTTCATCTCCACACCTACACAACTGAGAATAAACATCACAACAAAAGTGAAAGAAAGAAGTGGGTTCATTCTAGTTATAGTGCTGATTTGAATGAAAGTAAATTGAGGATGCTGTATGTGCAGAATGGGAGAGTGGGAGAGCGCTAGCTTCCCAGGATAGCTGTTTCTTAAGCATGAAGCAGTGGCAGTGGCACACAGCACTGCTAAATTGATGTTATTGTAGTGAACAACAGTGATCAAACAAGATAAAAAAGCACTAATTTCAGATTAAACACCCCCAAAGAGGACTTTGTTTGTCTAGTGCAAGAGAATCACACTGCAGTTAATGCAATGAGGTCTGGGAAACTTTCTCCCACTATCCCATGTTAGATTTGTGAAATGTTTGTTAATTTTTTATTTTTTTTGGCTATATCGCCTATCCCTAGTTGAGCACATAATATTGGACACTGGACACCGATATAGACATAGCAGTGGCATATTATATGGTATGCTTAATTTACTCAATGTCCAATGAGTGTGGGTACCTAAAAATTGGCAACTCAGTGTATATTTGTCTCTGTATTTGTGTGTGTAGGTATTCCCACCACTGCCGCCCATCTCCTTGGATCCAAAAGCTGGTAAGACCAGGAGCAGTGCAGTGCATGGTAGCCCAATTTAGCGTGAGCACAGGACAGTTATCTAAATGCAAAGTGATGCTGTAATGGTGCTCTGTGCTTTGGCTTGAGAGGCTGCTGAGAGCCACGCTCTTCTCAGTGCCCATGCACAAGATGCAGTACAGACATACTACACCAGTGAAATGTAGCAGAAATAATACGCTCTGGCAAAATATGAGGATTATAGCCTGTCAACAGTTGGAGAACAGAAGAGAGAGGGAGATAGAGAGAGAGAGAGAGAGAGAGAATGCACATCTCATCCTGTATCAAAGCTCTCAGTGTGATGAGGAAAGATGGGGAAGAAAATAACAAGAAAGGGAAAATTGGAGAGTCAGCCTGTCAACACTGCTGAATATGTATGTAGGGGCTCTTAGCGGAAAGCAGATGATACAAGAAACAGCTGGGATATGAATGAGGAATGGAGGTCCTCCATTCATGATTTACCTCTGCTGCCCTCATCTAGGTAAAACCACAGCAATGTAGAATGCATTATGA
Source organism: Pygocentrus nattereri (assembly GCF_015220715.1). Taxonomy (NCBI): domain Eukaryota; kingdom Metazoa; phylum Chordata; class Actinopteri; order Characiformes; family Serrasalmidae; genus Pygocentrus; species Pygocentrus nattereri. Next base: position 20,403,686 of record NC_051219.1, on the reverse strand, counting down.
CAGAAGATAAAAGATTTTTGCAGCCATCACAAACATGTTTTTTAAAAGGCTATCTTATGGAAAACTGAATTTTAGGACTATTGCTGAGCAGATATTATTTGAGTTATGAACCCAACAGGAACGCTGACACCAACATAGTAGTGGCATATTATATAGTATACTTACTTTGCCCAGTGTCCTATGAGTGTAGGTATAAGGTTGTGTACCTAATACTGTATGTCTGTATGTCAGGTGTGTGTGTGTGTGTGTTTGTGTGAATGACGGCGAGTGGCATGATGGAATTTTTTTCTCACTGTTTTCGCAAATAAAAAAGAATGTTCATTCTTTTCCAGAATGTTTCATACACTCCCCAGTTCATACAGTCCGCATATGGATACTAACCTCCACCTATGCAGCATTCAGCAGTTTAAGCTGCCCTTTCAGGTTGAAGTTATTTATATATAAGGTTATTTACATATATCATTTTTAAAGACACAGAAACAAAAAAGGCTATTTAATAAAGAGAGGTTGGAAAGTAGGCAGGTAAACATGTCTGGTCTTGGTACATAAATGCATATAAACATCACAATGGACCTCAAGGAAAAATAAAATACAAGAATATTTAGAAAATGACCCTTTTAAATCATACAAGTTTTAAGCAACATCTTTGCAACATTTAGCTTGACAACAGTTCAATATGATTGCTGTATAAAAAATAAACAGCACACATATAAAAAAACCTCTTATGCCTCCTCTTTGCTGCACCTGTACGAGTAGTCTAGTAAGCTTTAAGTTGCTATACGAGGTTTAGCTAAGGAGACTCGTATCCTCTTTAAAATGAGTGACAGAATGTCACCTCTCTGAATCTATAATGAGATTGAGCCTGGCTTAGGAAATCACATTTAGCACATTGATTTTATCCCCGTGTAAAATGGCATTGCTTAATCCAAACTAAGAGGTCCTTCTGCATCCATGATTCAGTCTTGCACCAACTATCTACTTCAACACTTCATTCATGTTCATAGAATGTAGTTGGAAGCAGTTGCTGAATGTCATGATCATATGTGAAAGCAGTAGCTGTATGGTTCTGATTATATAAACTGTAATTATATGAACATTTTATGCATGAATATACTACAGTTGTACAGTTGAGCATGTTAGGAGTGGGGTAGGAGAGATTGTAAATGTAAATGTAAATAAGTCAACTTATTTATTTACTGCTATAAATTAGTTGATGTAGGTGAGATGTATGTGTGTTAGTTGTGTGATGTGCTGGAGCCATACCCACATATGAGGCGCCAGTGATGGTAGTATACATTTTAAATATTGTAAATAAGTTGATGCATGTATTTGAGTTTCAGTTAATGGCTTTGTTCTTTTCGACCAGTTTTCTGATTGTAAATGATAATTTTCTTATATCAGCAGTAAGACCTCCAAAATATAAAGTATTTGGGATTCAAGAAGGTTAACAGAAGAGATGAAATGTCAGATATGAGCTGTGTTAACCATTCTCTCACTCTTAATATGCTAAAAGATATGATCAACAGTGAAGGTGTGGCACCTAGACACTATGTATAAATGATACAACTTCTGTAGCTGTACACTGTAAATGCTGACAAAAGGTTATAAATAAAGGTCATAAACATTTTTAAATGTTCTGGTAGTTAAATGTACGGTAATACAAATACCTGAGTAGGTATAGTTATGCATGGTTTTGTGTTTATACTGACTCAGCAGTATAAACATATTGTGGTGCGCTCTCTTTTTCTTTCTCTCCTCTTCATTGTCTTACCACTCCTCCACCCATCCTGTGCTTCCCAATACAAGCTTCCAAATGAGCCTCACCATGCCACCCCTATGATTTCTCCATTTATTTATCCCACACTTTATCTCTCTCTCTATATGTATGCCTCTTCTCTCGCTCTGTTTTGCATTCCATTTTATCTGACATGATGCCTCCTGATGAAATGATTTACTGTCACGGTCATCCACTTGTTTCTCTGCTTTCTTTTTAGTCCAGCTACACGCTGCCTGCACTCACTTCTCTTATTTCCCAAAGTACTGCTTTCCTGCTCTTCTCTGGCTCGCACTTAAAACTAGAATCTATTGTTGGTTGAAAGAATAGTGTAGGAGCAAAGTTTCAGACAGTTGTGCCAACTAAGTGAAAGTATAAATTTCAGTAAAGAAGTTAATTGCTGCCAGTCATATGTAAAGGCTGGAGCTAGAACAACAAAAGATTTACATCTTTACACTTGTATTTTTACTGACGGCCATTGTTTGTTTAACAGACATTTCATTTGAAGCCTCAGGTTTTTTGGTTTTTTGTAACATACACGCTTAAAAGTAAAGCTGCTAAAAAGTGTTCTTTGGAGCAATGCCATAGAAGAACCACTTTTGGTTCCTAAAAGAACCTTTCTGTGGATGTTCTTTGATTTTTCTGATGATTTTTGTTAAGAAGATTTGTTAGTAGTAAAAATGGGTTGAAGTCAACCCCAAATGAACATTAACCTTTTATGTCCCTGATCATTTTAAGTGCCATTTATTAGATTTTGTTGCAATCTTTGATTGAATTGTAGTCGCTTGAAAATGTCTTCCAAGTTTAGTGTCTTCTAACCAATACTATAATTTTTCAGCTTCCTCCTAGCACCAATAAAGTGCTCAGCTAGCTCAAAGACCTTTCATAATACTGGACGTGAAACATGTCATGGTATGGAGGGAAAATGTATTACAATTTCAGATTGACATTGACTTTAATAAGACAGCATTCTACATCTTTATTGAATAACATTTTTTTTGAGGTCCATTTATGATGCATGTGTAGTTTTATGTACCAAAAATAGTCCTGACACATTTTTCCACAATTCTGCCTTTAAGACTTATGTCTGTGAATGACACCTGTTCTGATTTGCTGTCCTGTATTGTGTGTTGTTTAAAAAGCAGCCCAGGCTGCACTTATAGGCAGAATAAGGTGTATGTACATGAGTTAGCTTTTGTAACATCACAGAAACAACAAATTCAAAACTAGCTGTTTTTGCAGCTGGGGACTGGGGGGTGAACTGTAAATTTTGAAAATGTAACATTATTTACATACTATATCTTACTATTTTTTGATTATATTTTTTCTCTAAAACAGCAAAAAAAAACAAGTGTAGAGTTGTTGAAGAGTGTCCTAGAAAGGCTTCTTGTTTTACTGTTGTTGGGCCTGAGCTTGGAAATCTCTTGGGTTCAAAATTGAGTATCTAGCACAAGCCTGCAAAAATCCATTTGAGCACAAATCTGTTTGGTTTATATGGGTACAGTTTGTGTTTGTCATGAGGGGTTGCATTTGGGGGGTGGGTGCTCCACTGCTCAGTGGAGTGTACGCAGTGTTGTGGAGGACTGTCCTGCCAGAGGGGGAAGAGCAGTGGCCTGTGAATGCAGGATTTTGCTCCACTGCGCCCTCGCTGCTCCGGCCTTGCCCAACCTCATCTGTCACTTACACACTGCCTTACGCATCACATGCTTCACCAGATTCAAAGAGGAAAAAAATACCTAAAATTACCCAAAATACAGCTCTTTTGAGTTACTGATATTGACATAGCTGAGGCCATTATGCCTTCAAGAATAATCACTTTTGTTTGAATGAGGATAGGGAGGCAGAGGTTTAGATTATCATGCTGAGAGAGACAGAGAGAAAAAGAGAGAGAAGAGAGAAAAAGGGAAAGAGGGAGAGATTGAGTCTAATACAAAATGGCTGTGTTTTCTCTAGCTTCATTTGAAACGTGGTTGGTTTGGACGGGTTGGAGAAGTTGAGTTTCTTAATGGTTCGCTGTGCTGCTCTCCTTCTCAGTAAATGGAGAAAAATGCAACAAATGTGGCATGGGCTTTCACCGAGAGAAGAACAATACACCGAAGGAGAGAAAAGCAGTCATTGACAATGCTGGACGTCTCCTCACTTCATGACTGACAAGCCAATCATCTTCGTTTCACATCCACAGGCACTGCATGGCTGAATGTCATTAATTGAAATGCAATTGTGAGAGAGAGAACGAGTTAGAGAGATAGAAATGCCTTTATCTAATCCGAAATACAGCAATTAAATGAGACTCTGCAAAAGTGCATGGCTAGTGTACTGAAAGAATGATTTGAGGGAAAAAAAGAGAAACTTCTAAATCACAGGAAAGGCATTTGAATTAATAAAGTTAAAAAAAGAGACAAACTATTTTGAGTCCAGATTTAGGGGCTGTGGAGCAGAAGACTTGAGAACTGAACTGGGCAGAAATTTCACAATCGCTGGCCCTCACCACCATCAACACCACTAGATGAGAGAGAGAGAGAAAGAAGATACAATAAAACTAGATGTCAATAAGGCTTCATATTGTGCCTGAATAGACCATGAGCTTGCCCTATTAACACTTTTACAGTTTGAGAACACACATTGTTTTCGCCACAAGCCTTTCTGTAAGGTTACTGCTAAGATTTTGGGCACTACCTTCAGTATATTGCAATTACACTGCAAAAAATTATGTATTTTAATTTACAGTAAATCACAATACCATTAAGGAGATATTTTGTCTTTCCCTGCCAAGGTCTGACACATGTCCAAAGGCAAAAAAGCCCTGTAACAGATGTCCAGAGGGTGGACTGGCCCTGTTGTCGCAGCAATCCACATGTGCATAATGAACAGTGACTGCAGTTTGTAATGGTAATCAGCAGATCATTTGGCTTGCTCCATCTGTGAAAATATATTGGTTTTGAGCATGCATGCATTACAGTATCCCTGTGGAAGGTATTTTGAACTGAGTCTAGCATGGCTTTGCACAGCAGCCCCTCAAGGGCTATAACCTCATTGGCACTCTTTTAATTCAAGTTTGCATGGATAATGTTTATATTGCTGAATCCACATGGGGTTGGGTATTTAAGCGACCATTTCTCACAGATAAAACCAAATACGCAGACTAATGTACTGCACATGCAAATGCACAAAAATGCATCCACATTGCTGGCCCAGCTGCCCTGAATATAATGAAAATTCCTGCTGCTCTACTTTAATAAAAAAAAAAAAAAAACAATGCTTACAACAAAAGTACTGGTACTGAATAACTATATGACTTCCATTAAAAACAGGGATTTTAGTGTCTCATTAACTAAAGTGCAAAATATTAAAAAGAGAATTACATTACTATCTGTAATAGCTACATGTGAAAAGGTGAAAATGCATCTTAACTCGCTGTCATAAGAGTTGAGCAGAGGCAGACTTAGCAAAAGCTGACATCTTCAGAACCAGCACTTCTGCTCTTTATTAATAGGAAACATATGTAACATCCAAGCACCCATGTGTGAAATTCAATTCTTATCCTGAACCAGTGGTTTTATTAAAGGCTTGCTATCACAGAAATCAGCTGTGCTGAACAGGGCAGCCACAGTGTACTAAAAGCAGCTGGTCTGTGCTTTTAAATCCCTCCAAGCTAAATCAAGCTAGCAAATTGTTTGGGCTAGACATTCAAGGTTTGCTTAGTGTCTTTATGGACATTTTATAATACTGAAAAATATTCACTGTAGACACACACTAATTGTTTGCTAATTAACATGACATACACCAATAAATGCCAGTTAAATCGGGAAAGGCATGAACTGCACTTTTAGAATGGAGATTTCAGTAAACATACAATACAGTTAATTTAATATATTTTGTTTTCTAGAACAGTCCTTTTCACATTTCAGGCTACATTGTGATTTTAAAAGCATAAGCATGCCGCATTGCATCCTTGTGAACATTGCACTTTTCATGTGCCTGGCTCTGTCTTCGCCTGTTGGAAAAAAGCAGCTGTCCTAAACTCTTCTGACAAGTCTGCCCTTTTTCCACATGAGGAGGGGGGAGAGCAAACAGATGATGACAAGAATCTGAAAAGGCCTCTGCGCTATATTTATTATTCATCCTCTGTATCTGCTGATGTGGGTCAAAGCTAGTGAGACAGCAAGAAAGAGAGAGACAGCCAGATAAAGAGAGAGAGAGAGAAAACCATACATTCAGAAAATTTACCAAGATAAAAATTTATTTGCACTATGTGCAGCTCTGAAGTGAGGCAGTGTAGGTATGACTACTACACTAATTGTTCCATTAAATGACAAGATGCATTTTGTCAAGTGACCCAGACATTAAGAACACCATCTGCATAAAACAAAGTTAGGCTGTCTTTAATATACTTAAAGTGCTGATGGAGCAACATGAGGACAGAAGCGCTAATCAATAGGACAAATAGACCTCCGTTTCCTAATAAACAGCAAGGCCCAAGAGGATAAGGGAAAAGATCATTTGATTTTGCTGAGGGAAACATTTGTTTAGGCAAAAAAGCCCTGTAACCCTATGACCCAGTAAGTCCAAGTTAAGTTTGGAGATCTAACTTGAGTATGGTGAGAGGCATAAGGACATGGAGAATGCAGAAAACACAAAGGGTAGAACAAGACATATTCCCAGGGTTCTCAAACAAACCATAGAAGTTAATATATACATATACTCAGGGTTGGGATAGATACTAAAAAATTAGTAGTTGGCTACTTTGTAGCTACTTTCCCAAAATTTGTAGCTTGCTACAATTTAGCTACTTTCCAGAAAAAGTAGTGGCTACATTTTAGCTACTTTTTGAAAAGTAAATGCAAAATCAATCATTCCAGGTTTTACTATCAAAAATCTGCAAAAATAATTGAATACAGTGGGTTGCAAAAGTATTCAGCCCCCTTGAACTTTTCAACCTTTTGCCACATTTCAGGCTTCAAACATAAAGATATGAAATTGTAATTTTTTGTGAAGAATCAACAACAAGTGGGACACAATTGTGAAGTGGAACGAAATTTATTGGATATTTTAAACTTTTTTAGAAATAAAAAACTGAAAAGTGGGGCGTGCAATATTATTCGGCCCCTTTACTTTCAGTGCAGCAAACTCACTTCCAGAAGTTCAGTGAGGATCTCTGAATGATCCAATGTTGACTCTAAATGACTGATGATGATAAATAGAATCCACCTGTGTGTAATCAAGTCTCCGTATAAATGCACCTGCTCTGTGATAGTCTCAGAGTTCTGTTTAATGCCGCAGAGAGCATCATGAAGACCAAGGAACACACCAGGCAGGTCCGAGATACTGTTGTGGAGAGGTTTAAAGCCGGATTTGGATAGAAAAAGATTTCCCAAGCTTTAAACATCTCAAGGAGCACTGTGCAAGCGATCATATTGAAATGGAAGGAGCATCAGACCACTGCAAATCTACCAAGACCCGGCCGTCCCTCTAAACTTTCAGCTCAAACAAGGAGAAGACTGATCATAGATGCAGCCAAGAGGCCCATGATCACTCTGGATGAACTGCAGAGATCTACAGCTGAGGTGGGAGACTTTGTCCATAGGACAACGATCAGTGGTACACTGCACAAATCTGGGCTTTATGGAAGAGTGGCAAGAAAAAGCCATTTCTCAAAGATATCCATAAAAAGTCTCATTTAATGTTTGCCACAAGCCACCTGGGAGACACACCAAACATGTGGAAGAAGGTGCTCTGGTCAGATGAAACCAAAATCGAACTTATGTTTGGCGTAAAAGCAATACAGCTCATCACCCTGAACACACCATCCCCACTGTCAAACATGGTGGTGGCAGCATCATGGTTTGGGCCTGCTTTTCTTCAGCAGGGACAGGGAAGATGGTTAATATTGATGGGAAGATGGATGGAGCCAAATACAGGACCATTCTGGAAGAAAACCTGTTGGAGTCTGCAAAAGACCTGAGACTGGGACGGAGATTTATCTTCCAACAAGACAATGATCCAAAACATAAAGCAACATCTACAATGGAATGGTTCACAAATAAACGTATCCAGGTGTTAGAATGGCCAAGTCAAAGTCCAGACCTGAATCCAATCGAGAATCTGTGGAAAGAGCTGAAAACTGCTGTTCACAAACGCTCTCCATCCAACTTCACTGAGCTCGAGCTGTTTTGCAAGGAAGAATGGGCAAAAATTTCAGTCTCTCGATGTGCAAGACTGACAGAGACGTACCCCAAGCCACTTGCAGCTGTAATCACAGCAAAGGTGGCGCTACAAAGTATTAAAGCAAGGGGGCTGAATAATATTGCACGCCCCACTTTTCAGTTTTTTATTTCTAAAAAAAGTTTAAAATATCCAACAAATTTCGTTCCACTTCACGATTGTGTCCCACTTGTTGTTGACTCTTCACAAAAAATGTCAATTTCATATCTTTATGTTTGAAGCCTGAAATGTGGCAAAAGGTTGAAAAGTTCAAGGGGGCTGAATACTTTTGCAACCCACTGTATAAACCAGAGGATTTGTGCAAAGCGTTGTCAACCGTTGAAATAAAACTGCTCCAATTTAAACATTTCAGCAAGATACACTGATCAGGCATAACATTGTGACCACCTTCTTGTTTCTACACTCATTTTCCTTTTTATCAACTCCACTTGCTATATAGGTGCACTTTAGTTCTACAATTAGCCAGTGTCCTGTGACCATTGTTGAAGGATGAGAGGATGATTAGCTCCCCCTGTCAGCAAGAGATGTTGTCTCTGGCTTGTGCATCTAATAGAGTGGACAGTGAGTGGACACAGTGATCCAAAACTCCAGCAGCACTGCTGTGTCTGATCCATTCATACCAGCACAACACACACTAACACACCGCTACCATGTCAGTGTTACTACAGTGCTGAGAATGATCCACCACACAAAAGGTACCTGCTATTTGAGGGTCCAGGGGTGTCCTGACCACCGAAGAACAGAATAAAAGGGGAATAACATAGTATGCAGTGAAACAGGTGAACTACAGCCTGTAATTGTAGAACTACAATGTGCACCTACAGAGTAAGTAGAACTGATAAAATGGATAATCAGCGTAGAAACAAGGAGGTGGTCATAATTTAATGCCTGATCGGTGTATGAACAGACTTTCAGAGTCCTTATTAAACTTCAGCAACACAAGCCTTAAAATTCTCAGTGACTCTGGCTCTGTTTGGGGTGAGAATCAGGCCTGAATAATCTTCACTGCTGCAGAACTAGATTTTTAGGTAAAATAATATAATCCTCATTTGCTATAAAATCGTTACAATCTGCAGGACAATCTGGCACCTCAGGCACTATTTAAGGTGGAACAGGATAATTCTAAAAAGCTGGAGAATGAGAAGTAACTTCAGCCTCGTAAGAAGTCGAACATTGAGAGACACATTGCAAGAAATTCATGGAATTGTAAAATGACAGAGCGGGGTCAGCGGATGCTGAGGCGCATAGTGCGCAGAGGTCACCAACTTTCTGCAGAGTCAATCACTACAGACCTCCAAACTTCATTATGGCCTTCACATCAGCTCAAGAACAGCGTGGAGAGCTTCATGGAATGGGTTTCCATAAACGTTTCGAATCATGCTTCCCCGTCTGGCAATCCAACAGACAAATCTGCATTTGGTGGTTTCCAGGAGAACAGTACTTGTCTGACTGCATTGTGTGAAGTGTAATGTTTGGTGAATGGGGGATTATGGTGTGGTGGTGTTTTTCAGGAGTTGGGCTCAGCTCTTTAGTTCCAGTGAAAACTCTTAATGCGTCAGCAGACCAAGAGATTTTGGACAATTGCATGCTTCCAATTTGGGGATGGCCCCTTCCTGTTCCAACATGACTGCACAGCAGTGCACAAAGCAAGGTCCATAAAGACATGGAAGAGTGAATTTGGTGTGGAAGAACTTGACTGGCCTACACAGAGTCCTGACCTCAACCTGATAGAACACCTTTGGAGTTGAATTAGAGCGGAGACTGTAAGCCAGGCCTGCTCGTCCAACATCACTGTCAGACCTCACAAATGCGCTTCTGGAAGAATGGACAAAATTTCCCATGAACACACTCCTAAACCTTGTGGAAAGCCTTCCCAGAACAGTTGAAGCTGTTATAGCTGCAAAGGGTGGGCCAACATCATATTAAACCCTATGGATTAAGAATGGGATGAATGAATCACTCAATTTCATGTGCGTGTCAAGGCAGACAACTAATACTTTTGGCAATATAGTGTAACTACATTTCATAAAATTGTAGCAGCTACAGCTATTAGCTACAAATATTTGTAGCTAAGTACAAAAAAGTATGCTACTTAGCTACACCCCATCCCTGCTTATACTCCGTTTTCTTTCCAATTGCTTGTCAATTGGAGGAGAAGAGAAATAAATGCATGAGGTTAGCTGGTTATGTTGAGTATGAACAGACTAAGCTATTCTTTCCAACCACAGAGCACCGCTTTATTCGAATCTCAGTCATGGTAATAGAGCCAACAAAATTCTGACAAGTCTTATCTTCTACCCAGCATAAGCCAAAATGTTTTCAGATTCAGGAATGAAATAAAAATAACAGCAGTTTCCAGATCAAGAAAGCATGTGTCTGAACTACATGTTCCCCAGTAAACATTATCTTTTCTCACTCTTTCTTACTAATAATTGTGACTAATTTACTGCCAGTACTCTTCTTACTGTAATTCTGTAATGAATGCCTTAAATTGTTACTCTTCAAAGAAAAACACATATCTCCAAAATGTTAACTTCACAGTAGAGGCCAAAAACTTTGTCTATCCATAGAAAGTATCTTTGCTAGTTACCAATAGGTTAAGAAAGACAGTCCTGAGCTCAGATACTGCTAGAAACAAAAAGACACTGTTGATACCCAGAAAAAAGGAACAGAGTTGAACGCAGAACGCAATACAATGCAATACAATACAGTAAAGTACAATACACAGTGCAATACAATATTCAATTCAATGCTCATTTAAGTGCTGTGTAAAGAGATGTGTCTTCAGTCTGCTCTTGAAGACAGCAAGAAACTCTGCTGTATGGACAGCCAGTGGGAGTTCATTCCACCACTTGGGTGCCAGTACGGAGAACATTCTCGATGCTTGTCTTCCACATGCCTTGAAGAATGTCGAGTTAAGCCGAGCTGTACTCGAAGCTTGAAGGGCTTGTGGTACAGTTCAAGATTTCACCATTGCAATCAAGTAGGTAGGGGCTGGTCCATTTTTGGCTTTGTAGGCAAGCATTAGGGTTTTAAATCTGATGCGTGCAGCTACAGGAAGCCAGTGAAGGGAGCGCAGCAGTGGGGTGACGTGGCTGAACTTGGGCAGATTGAAGATAAGCCATGCTGCCGCATTCTGGATGAGTTGCAGAGGCTTGATGGCCTGCATGGGAAGACCAGCCGAGTTGCAGTAGTCAAGCCTTGAGATGACAAGAGACTGCACTAGCACATGCTGGCCTCTAGCGTGAGGAAGGATCCTACGGATGTTGTACAGGAGATATCTGCATGACCGAGTTAAGTTCGCAATGTGAGTCGAGAACGATAACTGACCATCCAGAGTCACACCAAGACTTCTTGCCTCTACAGATGGAACAATCATAGAGTTCTCGAATGAGATGGCAAGATTATGATGAGGACCTGTAGTTGGAGGGATGAATATCAGCTCAGTCTTGCTAGGACTGAGCTTCAGGGGGTGAGCTGGCATCCATGAAGAGATGTCAAACAGACATGCCGAGATGCAACTGGAAACCTGTTTGTCAGAGGGTGAGAAAGCACTAATTGAGTTTCAAAAGCATAACAGTGATAAGAGAAGCCATGAGAAGATATTACATAACCAAGAGAGTTAGTGTAAAGAGAAAAGAGAAGAAGACCCAGCAGCGAGCCTTGTGGGACACCAGTGGAGAGCCTGCATGAATAGGATGTGAACCCTTTCCATGTTACCTGATAAGAGCGATCCTCCAGATAGGACTTGAACCACTTCCACGCATAACCAGTGATTCCAAGGTTGGTGAGGATATCCAGAAGGATCGTATGGTTGACCGTGTCAAAAGCTGCTGAAAGATCAGGAAGGATCAGTACAGATGAAAGTTTGCCTGATCTTGCTGATTGGAGCTTCTCAGTCACTGCTATGAGGGCAGTTTCTGTTGAGTGCGCTGGATTGAAGCCAGACTGCTTGGGGTCCTGGAGCTGGTTCTGTGTGAGAAAGAGAGAAAGTTGATTATAGACTGCACGTTTTTGAAAGAAAAGAAGTGATACCAGTCTGTAGTTGTTGACATCAGAGCTGTCAAGCAGGTTTCTTCAGGATGGGAAGTACTCTTGCAGTCTTGAAAGTTTGCCAAGAACTTGTTGATGAGAAAAGTGATGAAGGGCAGTAGGTCCTTGGAAATTGACTGAAATAATGCAGATGGGATGGGATCCAGTGGGCAGGTGGTTGGGTTACTGGATTTGATCAGTTGAAGGACAGCATCTGTAGAAAGAGAAGAAAAACAGTTTAAGGGATTGAGAACAAGAGGAGGTGGTCTAGTGGAAGGAGTGGGGACAGAGGGAAAAGACTGGTGGATTCTATCAACCTTCTCCTCAAAGAAGGTGAGAAAATCCTCAGGGGTGAGAGAACAGGATGGAGGGGGAGGAGGCGGGTTGAGAAGAGAGGAGAAAATGTTGAAGAGCTTGCGTGGATCAGATGCTGACGCTTCCAGTTTCCCTCTGTAGAAAGATGACTTTGCAGCAGTAACTTTGAGTGAAAACTTGGAAAGAAGAGATTGGTAGGAGTGAAAATCCAAGTCGAGCTGTGATTTCCTTCATCTTCTCTCAGCCTTCCTTATTTCTTGTCAGTTGCTGCGCAGGACACCCATCAGCCAGGGGGTAGGTGAGGAATATCGTGCGGGCCTGAAAGAGAGAGAGCACAAAATTAATTGCAGAGGAGAGTCAAGAAAGGAAAGCATCTGTAGCCATGTTCAGTGAGAGAGAGGAAAATGACTAAGGATGGGGAAGGGTGGTCAGGATAGTTGAGGTGAAAGATGAGGAAGGACTGGGGCACAAGTTGCACCAAGAAGAAGAGCACAAATGGATGGAATGAACAGGAGTAACAGGGAGGGAGAGTGAAAAAGATAGGAAGTGGTGATCAGAGCGATGCATGGGAGTTACTGTCACATCCAGTGTGGAGGCAGGTCTGTTGAATATCAGGTCCAAAGCATTGCCTGCTCTGTGCATCGGAGGAGCCTGGTTGAGGGCGAGGTTGAAGGATGATAGCAGTGGTAACAGGCAGGATGACTGCAACTTGTCTGATGACAGGTTGAAGTCACCCAAGACTATGAGCAGGGTTTCATCAATGGAGAAGAGACTCAGTAGAGTGTCTAACTCATCAATCTCAGCCTAGAGGAGAGGGAGGACAATAAAGAACAATGATGTCAAGTTTAGTGCTGAAAGATAGTGACTGTATGGTACTCATAGGAGGAAATTGAAAGATGAGAAAATACATTTACAGCATTTGGCTGACGCTCTTATCCAGAGCGACTTACAATCTGATTATTTTTATATAGGTAGGCCAAGGCGGTGTTAGGAGTCTTGCCCAAGGACTCTTATTGGTATAGTGTAGGGTGTTTGCCCAGGTGGGGATCGAGCCCCAGTCTACAGCGTAGAAGGCAGAGGTGTTAACCACTACACTATCCCAACCACTAATACAAGTGGAGTGAAACGGCACTTTCTGGATAAGAGCAAACCTGTGCCACCACTCCTGCCAGACTGCCATGGAGAATGGGAGAAGTGAAAGGCAGAGGACAGGGCTGTTGGAGTCGCCAAGTTCATGGGGGTGATCCAGGTCTCCATCAACGCCAGGAAGTGCAGTGAATAGAAGGTTGCCAGGGCTGAAATAAAGTCTGTTTTCTGCACAGCAGATTGGCAATTCCAGAGACCACCTGCAACCCTGGTCTGGGATTCTGACCGTGGGGATAGATGAGGTTACTGGAATTACGGTTCCTGTGATGATGAGTAGTTCTACATGATCTGTGGGATGAGTAAACAGGTATTGTAAAGCACATGATAGACACAGTAATTAGGACATAAAAAGGTAATGAAGGATAACAAAGTAATACTTAGCCAAAGTTAAGAAGACATATCTCAGTTGATGAATTAGAGCTGCTACAGACTGCTAGCGGAACACCTCAATTGGCTAACCCGAAACCACACCTGAAACTAGTAATTATAATTAAGCACTAGGTACCACAAGACAGCCTTGTAACTAACAGAGTCTAAGCTAGAGAAAGTCTCAACTCAGAGCCTACCTTTACCAGCAAAAAGATGGTATTCAATTAGAAGACAAGCACACTGATTCTTCCAGGGAACACCTCCTCAATTTATCAGCCTTATGACTGATAGTCCAGCCCCTACAGTTCACACCTTTGGCTAACCCAAAACCACACCTGAAACTAGTAATTACAATTAAGCACTAGGTACTAAAAGACAGAGTCTAAGCTAGAGAAAGTCTCAACTCAGAGCCTACCTTTACCAGTTTACTGCCAGTAATGTTGCAATTGTAGGTTTGTTCTGAGTTTTTCGTTTGCTTTTTGAGCAAGTGTTGCTTAGAGATGGTTGTGATTGGATGAGAGGTATATCAGTCATTATTTTGCAATTAGTCAATTGCAGCACTTGAAAAAATGCATTCAGACCGTTGCAGTCTGTCCAATTTCAGTAAATAAAAACAGCTTTCTCACATCAATGAATACTATAAAATACTATAAAAATAATCAGGCATAAAAAAACTTATAGGTTAACTTCACCAATTTTGCATAACTAAATGGTTAACATCTCAGCAAAGTCATTCAGAGTGGTGTGGCACTCTGTTCTAGAGAACTTAGGGTCATAATTTTTCACAGTAGTGATGATAGAAACCAGACATTTGATGAGTTTAACACCTCTAAAAGCTACCTTACAGTAAGTAATTACATGAAATGGATATGAAAGCTGAGCCTGATGTCTGAGACATTGATGTCCAGTAGTTTTGTAATAATGTTTTGACCTAAAACGTAATCATTTCAATATATTCATGATGAAGGAGTACAAGAAGGGTGCTCTAAAGCAAAGTAGTCCCCTAAAGAAAACTATTTTTCACTATGTTTATCATCAATATTACATTTAAAACTCAGAGGACACATGAAAGTTCACTGGCAGTTTTGGATAGTAAATAAAATGGCTATATTTGTTCTGCAGACATTGGGACTCCTGGTTCATATCACCACCAAGTTTATCTACAAATGTATCATTTCACATCAACCACTCAGAATTCAGTGTTTTATATTGCAACCAATGAATTAGGCAGACATTTTGAAAAAAAAAAACAGTGAAATTCCTCTTTAAGTAAATCTGCTGCTATTAAGGAAAACTGGACTAGTCAATAATCATATTTATGCATAAATATATTTAATATGATGCAAATATAGATGTAAAATATAATGCAAAAATATTTTATAATTCGTTTTTATTTCTTTTTTTTTTTGACAAATTGGTGCAAGTGTTGTGCTAAATTAAATTTATGTTTTTATAATTTGTGTTAACTGCTTCTAGAGTAACTACTCTATGCAGTTTTTGCACATGTACAAACAGCACAAGAATGGTATAAATGCGCTGCATAGCAAGATACTGGGCTAAAATCCAGGAGTCTTAAACAGATAGTTTAAAATCTAATAATCTAATAATGTCTTTAACCCAACATAAGACATTACATTATGCTGCATACATGACAGCTTGCATATTCTTGTAATTGGCAAAATCACATAATGAACATAGTGTGCATGTAAATATATTCAGTATACTGACAAATTGTCTTAAACCTATGACAGAGTACTTTAAGAGATGCGAAAAAACAGAAGAACAATGTTACCAAATGTCTGTGGCCTATTAAAGCACTAACATCTATTTTCTGAGCCAATCCTTTCAGAATGGCCAAAAATCAGATGAAAATCTATTCCCCTGGGGAACTACAGTCACAGAATCATGGCTTGACACATCTCTCTGCAGCCTGGCCTTGATTCATTTCTGATGAAGTGAGGGGAACCCAGATTCCCTGGTGGGGGACGATGATGTGCCCTTAAACCAACCTACCTGATTATGTGATTACATGGGCCATTGGGGTAAAGCCTCACTGGATTGGTAGAAGTCCACCCTTGTCATCAGAGCAGTGGGACAAATCTTAGCTCTAATAGCCTCCCTAAGAATGTCATTAGCAAATGTCAGAGCTAAAACTTCTAAAATCTAAAGAGAACATGGAGGTCAAGTCCAGGGTAACCATCATTCCACTCATTATGTGCCATTTTAGACCGAATCTGCTCCTGGAGATTTACAGCCCTGCAGAGCTTAACTAATTTATAAGCAAAGAATGATGTAATTCAATATTAATTAAAGATATTGATTAGCATTGGAACAAGTGGAGAAATTCTGTCAGAAGGGTGGTTTCTAAATATCCAATCAGTACTGCATTTGTGTTCTTAAGTAGAAGAGAAGATATTTAATTATAGAAATTAATAGAATTTGAATTTGATGAAAAGACACTTTTGAATCTTGTTTCACAAAAAAGAAAAAACATCCATGTTCTCCACATTGCTTTAAATTGTAATTTTTGTAAATTGAATGTAAATGTAATTCACTACATAACTCATACTGTAATTAAATGTGTAATTCCATGACTATAATTAAATATTATTGCAAAACAAAACTTTCAACCTACTCAAGGTCATCAGTCGCACATGAATATTAGAGTGTGATTGATTAAACTCTACAGAGTAGAAGATCTCCATAAATAGCATTGGCCACCTCTTCTATAGGACATTCCTGCATAATTTCCATGCATCATGAACTGGGGGTTTCATGGATACACGTGCCAGTCCAGTCACTAGACATGTCACCTTTATGAGTCAGCTGGAAACCCCCAAGGCAAAGAGTGAAGCACTGCTGCTGAACTAATGAGTCAGTCTTCCATGTTCATTTTCTGAGCCTTTAAATATTTTAAGGATTCAACACCTGTGTAAAAGACAGACCAGCTTTACAGTGCAACACTTGTAAATAAGATTTTTAATCTCAATGTAATTTACCCTGGTGAAATAAAGGAAAAATAAAAAAAAACACTGGACTCTATTGAGCTCCATAATTTCATTGTCTTTAGTTGTTGTCAGCCTCTTCATCATGGTGTCTTACGTGTGTGATTGTGTTTGCAAGTTCCCCTAGTGCCCTCTTG